>NC_134809.1:37164061-37241561 GCF_046742065.1 Oratosquilla oratoria | reverse complement strand
TTTGCACAATATAAAAATTGCACTCAACCTTTGAAATTACGGTCCTATGTACAAATGCAATAGCGCTTAAGTTCCGTTGCCAGATTTTTGTATAAAAACATACATTTTCTTTCTCATGAGGACATTCCTCGACCTGGTATATTAAAAAAAATCTGGGCTTACGGCAATAATCTGTTATCGTGTGAAGTCCTATTATTAGATGGGACTAAGCTTAAGTATACGCTTGGAACCTTATTTTATTATTCAAAATTTAATAAGGAAAATACGACAGACTTAAATGTCAACTTACTTATCTTTGTCCGATTTCTTGTACTGATCTGCAAAGTCTTTCACTTTCTCCCAGAGTTTGGCGGGCTCGTCGACGCGGGGGACTTGATAGTTTTGAGTGATGTAGATGCCCGCATACACTCCAGCGCCGAAAGTCAACTGCCGTACAAAGGACAGAATTAATACTGTATCACTGTACTGTACACAGTTGACCCTTGAACAGTATGTTGTAGACAACAGGTTAATTTACTCTAGACTTACATAACAGCTGGAGTTTTCAGTACTTTAATATGTAGCAGGAAACATGCTGGTGTTTTGATCACAACCAAAATGCCACAGAGCGTCTTTTACCCTTTCTGCCAAATTAGATACAAATGCAATTCCTTCCGACTATGCGCGTTATAATACTAATTCTTAAACATTATTTGAGGACTGTCATAGTACTTTCTACAGTGTCCACACGATTCTATTTTTAATGCAGCTCACCGCCCCGCCGCATGGGGGTACGAAGGATACCATGATTGTTCTTATATTTGGCATGGATGGATTCATGGCGTTTCTATTTGCTACTATGAAGAAAACTGTAAGGAGTATGCCCGAGGCATGGGTTGGATAAGAAAAGGGAGGGGGCTCCGTGACCAATAAATATGTGCGTGCAATTAGTGATGGGGTGGGGAGGGGGTGGTTTATCAAGGACGATGGTGGCAAGGTCATGCAAGACGGCATGACTACTTACTGTATAGTAGCAGGCCACCATAACTACGGCGATAATAATGCCCAGCATGGCCCTCCGTTCTTTAGCTACTATGTCAATGCTCCTGCTCCCCCTCCCCCCTCTCCCTCCTTGGGCAATACCAGTAGCAACTTCGAGTTTGTTTGTCTTGCCGCAGAGGAGCAGAATGGCGTGCCGCTTTAGCTATATATTGCTAAGTGTAGCCTCGGTGCCGTCCGGAGCCCCCTGTAGCTTGGCCAAACGAAAATAACACGGGTGCCGTTGCTGCCGCCACCGTAAGCGCGACGCCACCAGTGTCGACGGAACTCGACATACCATCACAACCAGCTTGCTCGAGGCAACAGGCAATTGAACAATAGTAAGGCAATGCTAGAGTCGACGACCTCGACCATCAACATATATTATAAGCACACACCACACGAAGCAGTCAGCTGTCAATTGCTGCTGCCTGGGGGCACGATATCACAACACTGCTCTAACCCCCCTCCCCTCCCACCTCCATTCCCTATTACGGGCAAAGGAATTGAAGGGGAAATACAAACCTGTACAAACAGGTGATTATGACATGGAAGCGGGAAAGGTATTGGGTCACTATAGGCGCGCAAGGACTAAAGATAACGAAATGTTGCATGTCAGGCACACATATACGAGAAGGAGGGAATGCTTACTGCGCCACCTACTAATAAGTGGGCTGCAATGAACAGAACAAGCAGCGAATTGTACAAAAAATTTAGTACTCCAGCGAAACTGATCATGATGGACCAGCGTAGCTGTCGTTCAGCACGCCGAGTACACACACACTGCCAGCCCAACGAGCTTCGCAAGGCGCAAGTGACGACCGTCCCTTGGCGGAGCTGCTGGTAACGCTGAAGAGGACGGGTAACGAGATGCACATGGCATCAAGCTGGTGCAGCAACTGCCCCTCACTCCACTCGCATGCCCTCGGCTCCCTCCCGAGAAACCTGGTCGCCACCAATACCCAACACCTCGTGCCATTTACTCTTCCTCCTGAGTTACTGCCCGCCTTCCGACAAGGATGGAAGTTTGCTCAGGCAGGACTTGTACATTTTTCTACTTATTTTCACTGTACTAATTTCAGACATTGTGTTCAATGTCAGAGCCATAATTTCCCGAGAGTGGATAGCCTTCCCCACTAATATTTTCCTCAATTATGTTCGCATTTATTTTTGAAATTTGATGTCCGAAACAAACACATCACCATTATTTTCACTTATGTACACTGTGATTGTATACAGATCTGTAAATCTGACTACCCATCCTTTCCCAGAAAAAAGTAAATAAAATTCTTCTCCTGTTTCAATTCTTGGGTGTTTTATTTCTAACTGGCAAATATAACCAGCCTTGAACCATATCTTATTTTTCCTGCGAGACTTGGTCCATTCTGTTCCAAATTATTGACGTTTCTTCTTTACGAAAAATGTGCTTATTTCCGTATACTTCCTTTTTTTTTTGTGCATTTACACAATTTTCCTCTGCCTTGCATTCTGTAAGCTTATATCATGGTTACACCTTCCACAATTCACTCGCAGGTACAGTTTTTGGTACTATCCCGACATAAAATAAGTCTTTCATGTAATGTACATAGTGTCACCTTTATTATTAAACAAATATACATACACAAAATATGTATATATATATATATATATATATATATATATATATATATATATATACACACACATATATATATATATGCCTAAGTAACCACTAGGAAAAGTAAACTAACGAAGCAGAGCGCTTTCGTATTATCACATCTTCAGTGCAGATACAAAGAAGGAATTATAACTCCTTTGTATCTGCAGTGAAGATGTGATTATACGAAAGCGCTCTGCTTCGTTAGTTTATTTTTCCTAGTGGTTACTTACGCATTTGTGAACACATGTTCCTATTGTTTTATTGCATATATATATATATATATATATATATATATATATATATATATATATAATTGCATACATACAGGGTGAGCATAATTTTTTCCCCTGATTATCAAAAACCATATCTCATACATATTGTCAGGCCTTTCTTCCTTCACCAGGTGGCGCTGCAGCACTGATTTCAAAGACTGGATCGAGCATCTGTCGTTTCAAAAGTGAAGCTATTGAGAATTCGCGGCGGCTATCTTGATGAGACCTGTTTTGAGACCTCAAGACGCTGTTTATATCGAGTAATTTGGAAAAAAAAAACGCTTAAATCACTGTTTTTCCTTTAAGGGTTGAAAAAATTGGGTGAACTGTTAATGAGTAGCTTCATGAAACAATACGAGATATCATAAACAGGGGCGTAGGCTGGACCAAATACCAATGGGTACAGTAAACAGAGGAAATTTTGGAGGGTGGGGTATCACTCCCAGAATTTGACAAGTATGTAAGTCTGTATTCCAGCCAAAATGTAACATATTGCAAAGTTGTATATCATGCAGTGCAAACATAAATGTGCAACAGAAGAGTACGTGGGGTACTCTCTGTTGCAAAAGCTGGGGGTCTTCTCCCCCCAAAAAATAAATAAATAAATAAAGTGGTTTCATGTGCACTTTGACAGTGTTTCAGCCCTTCAGAAGGATGCACAGGGTTTAAGGGTACATTTAAAGTCCAGAAAAAATGTCTTAATTATGAAACACACACACACATATACATATATACATTATCATCTCCCTTCGATGCCTAGCGTGCACACGCACGCATATGCTACGAAAGGATACTCCGACGCCTTCGCATATCTCTCGAAGGCAAAGTCAATTGTCCGCGTGACCCAGTTCACCAACTTTTCCTGGCGACGCCCATAACGATGAACAGACTCAATGCATCTCGAGTCAAGCCACCTGAAGCCCTCTACTTGAACAAAGAAGTCGTCAAGACACCTGCGCGGACAACAGCCTATCCGGCGCCTCTCGCCGTCGTTCAAGTCGAAGCGACGAAACTTTTTATACATCCATGTTTTGGCAATCCTGTAAATAATGTATATAGAAAATGTTTCTGGCAACACTTCGATGTTTGAACGGAGCTTGCCTTGTATTTATAGACCAGAAAGCTGTCTGGCACATTAAAGACTACCAGCCTTTAATTCACCCGAGTTAAACATACTCTCTACATACATATTCCAATGGCTTTTTCCCCTTTACAAGGTAGAAAAAGAAAAAAAAACATAGAAACCACTCCCACCCATTCCATCCCCTACATACTCTTCTCCCCTCTACTCTCCCTCTTATCTTGGCACTTCCTGGATGACAGGTCACCCCTGCTCAGAAGCAGTGCCGCAAGACACAGCACATCCACAGCAAGGTCGCTTCATTAAATCGGCGACCCCTATCCCTCTCCGTCCCCTCAAGCAGAAAAGAGGACGGGGAGAATTCCCTTCCTGCGTCAATTTATTTCTCATACACACTCCCTCACCCCCATCCCCACCCACTCCCTCTCATGCCATTTTTGATGTTTTTGTCTGAAATACGGCGGGACTACATCTTAGACTTTTCCCCTGATATCTCGTATTTTTCTACTGCGCTATGGCTAGGTGTAAAAATAGTCTGTTGTTTCATTCTTTTCTATTTTCCATACTTTCTTCTATGTGTATTTTTCTCTTATAAGGAGTGCCAGAAACATACAACTCTGTGAAAGGTAGCATGGTGGACACATTTTCAAAAGATTCGGTCGTTAAAAGAGTATTCGAGGCCTTTCGCGGGGGCTATAACTTGCATACATGTATATATAATTATATACATATATGCATGTCCACATACACACACACACACATATATATATATATATATTATATATACATACACACAGTCATCCCTCGATTATCGCGGGGATTCCGTTCCAGAACCTCCCGCGATAGTAGAAACCATATATTATTATTATTATATAATCTAAGCCTTTCATTTTTTCAGCCCTGTCTACACTCAACACATTTTGAGACACATCCTTACGCATTGGAAAAAAATTGTACAGTATAATTTTTTTAAACTGCGTAAATTTTTGTAACCAAGGAGAAATTGGAACACATCGTAGTATCATTAAAAAATTATATATATATCCAACATTTAAAATTTGGTATGGGTATATTCTTTCTTTTTCCAGGTGAAGTACATAGTGATGGGACACCCTAACAACGCTTCTGGGGGATACCTGAGATCATTCTATTGAACTCACTGGAGGCTACTCATATCTTGGGGGGGGGGGGGGCTGGACCTTGCTCTCCACGTGCATTGCTCATCGTGCTCAATGGATGGTGGATCCGCGGCTCACGAGCGACCATTTTGCCCTAATTGCAACTTTAGTCGGAGACCTCCCTATCCACCTCGACGTTGGAATAGAGGGAGGCCAACTGGACCCTTTTCCATGAGGAAATTGATCGCTGGTACCGGTCCTACGTCTCCGCATAGGACATAGACGATCTCTGTCGAGACTTCGTCGCCGCCGTTCAGGCGCAGCGGAACGAGCTGTCTCCAAAACGAAGCTGAGCATAAATCAGCATGCTTACCGGTGGTATTACGACATCGTGCGGGAACAATATCACAGAGTCACTGTATTCCGAAGATTTTTGCGGCGCCACCCATCCCTCGAGGCACGAGCCCTCCTGCGTTCTCCCATCAGGCATGCGCTGGAGGTCATCAACAAGATCCAGGAAGAAAAGTGGCTGGAGTAATGTTCCACTTTTTCTAGCCAAACCACTGTTAGCTCACTCTGGAGGAAGCTGTGCCTGGCAACAGGTGCAGTCTCCCCTCCCCAGCCCAAACAACAGACAGAGATGTTGACGTAGCAATCTACGGACCGCTCTTCTTCCGCCCAACTCCCCCAGTCAGACACAAACAGGGTAGAGAGGATGTGGTCCACGGCTGCCCCCAATGGACTGTCCCTTTACATTCGAAGAATTTCGACGGTCTCGCATGACGAGCAAGGATACTGCTCCAAGTGGTGACGGGATACCATACTCCTTCCTGAGGCAATCTGGGGACCTGGCAGCACTAGAGCCCTTATATGTCTAAGTGCCCCACCCCCACCCACGGGGCAAAGTTCTCAGTGACGCGATCCCCCACCCCCCAACCCATCACCACTTCCCACCTCCGCCAAAACAGCAAATCAAATGAGCATAGGTAAACAAAAGAAAAAAAAAAGTTGATATTTTGGGTATTGGCTGCTTGTTATTGTGGCAAAGTAGCAAGCAGTTGATACTTTAGGGTCTATATGGGGCGCCCCTACGGACCAGAGCCACACATCATTTTGTCTATGATAGAGGAAAACTCTTCATAGAGAAATGATGACACTTTTATACTACGACTATCCCTCCGTTATGCTGTCCCCCAACCCCTTGTTGCTGTCCTGTACCATTTCTCTGAGTATTCATTTTCTGCTGTGGAGGAATTCCCTGTGGTGGTGGGAAAAGAATACTGCCACCAAGTATTTCCACTTGGATCGTAAGAGGCGAGAAGAAAGGGACGGGGAGTGGGACTAGGCATCCTTCTCCTTGTAGCCCCACAGGGGACATTCCTAAACGAAAAAGTAAAGGCATAAGAAGATCTGGGAGTTTTCGGAACAGCACCCTAAGGTTTGGGTCTTTTAATGTGCGTGGATGTGGTACAGATGAGAGTAAAAGGGAAGAGATAGGTAGTATGTTTGTGAGAAGAAAGATGGATGTGTTGGCTTTGAGTGAAACTAAGTTGAAAGGGAAGGGTGAGTGTGAGTTTGGGAGTGTAAGTGGGAGGTTATCAGGAGTGAAGAGAGGGCGAGGGAGGGAAGGGGTGGCTATTCTAGTAAGTGAAGAGATAGGTAAACGTGTAGTGGAGTGGAAGGAGGTTTCCTCAAGGATAATGTGGATGAAGGTAAAACTGGGAAAGGAGATGTGGGTCTTTGTAAGTGCATATGGGCCTGGCAGTGAGAAGAGTGTAGAAGAAAGGGAGGCCTTTTGGATAGATTTAAATGAGTGCATAGAGGATTTAGGGAGAAATTTTAACGTAATAGTACTGGGAGACCTTAATGCTAGGGTAGGAAATGGTCCAATTGATGGAGTGGTTGGGAAATGTGGAGTTCCAGGAAAGAATCGTAGTGGAGAGTTGATGGTGGAAATGTGTCTAGAAAGAGAGTTGATGATAGCAAATACAGTGTTTCGGAAGAAAGTCAAGCATAAGTACACATGGGAGAGGGTGGTGGATGGAAGGGTGGTAGATAGAGCGTTGATGGATTATGTAGTGGTAAATAGGACTATGATAGGAAGAGTTAAGGATGTACATGTGCTAAGGGGAGAGGGTGGGGGAATATCAGATCCTTTTTTGGTGGAAGGTAAGTTGAGAGTGGAGGATAGATGGAGAAAGAGGAAAGGGACAAAAGGTAGGGAGGTGCTTAGAGTGAACTCTTTAAATGAAAAGGAAAAGGAGAAGGAGTACAAGAAGCTGAAGGAGGAGTGGGAGGGTGTGAAGGATAGAGTAGAGCTAGGTGTGGAGGAGGAATGGGGATGGTTCAAGGAGGGAGTCACAAAATGTGCAAGGATGGTGTGTGGAACAAGAAGGACAGGAGGAAATAGAAGGAAGGGTAGTGAATGGTGGGATGAGGAAACAAAGAAGGTTGTAGAAGAGAAGAAGCGAGCTTTCACAGATTGGTTACAAAATAGGATGAGGGAGTCATATGAGAGGTACAAAGAAAAGAAAAGAGAAGTAAAGCAAAAGGTAAAGGAGGCAAAGAGGAGAGCAGATGTGAAGTGGGGTAAGAGTATGACAGAACATTTTTAAAGTAATAAAAAGATGATTTGGAAAGAAATTAAGAGAGGAAGATGAGGTGAATCAAGTAGAGAGGAAAAGGTAAAAGGTGCAGATGGAGAGATGATAATGGAAGAGAAGGCAGTAAGGGGAAGATGGGCAGAATAGTTTAGGGAGTTGCTAAATGTGAAGGAGGATAGGGAAGGAAAGATAGCTGCAGTGGGAAATGCTAAGAAAATGAGAATGATGAGTGAGGAAAATGGAGGAGAAATAAGGAAGGATGAAGTGAAGGCAGTTGTTAAGATGATGAAAGCAGGTAAGGCACCTGGTCTGGATGGATGCCATGCAGAATGTCTAAAAAAAAAAAAAAAAAAAAAAAAAAAGGAGGTACAGTGATAGTGGACTGGCTGGTGAGGTTATTTAATGTTTGCTGGAGAGAGGGTAGAGTGCCGGAGGACTGGAGGAGTGCCTGTATAGTTCCACTTTACAAGGGAAAAGGGGACAAGTGTGAATGTAGTAGTTTCAGAGGGATTAGCTTGTTAAGTGTAGTTGGGAAGGCTTATGGGAGGATCTTGACTGAGAGGATTAGGAGAGGAACAGAGGGAGTAATTGGTGAGGAACAGTGTGGATTTAGGACGGGTAGAGGTTTTGTAGATCAGATCTTTGTGGTAAGACAAATATGTGAGAAAGCTATAGGGAAGGAGAAGGATTTTTTTTTGTGTGGCTTTTATGGATCTGGAAAAGCCTTACGATAGGGTAGACAGAAAGGCACTGTGGGAGGTTATGCAGATATATGGGATAGGAGGAAAGCTTCTAGGAGCTGTCAAGAGTTTTTATGAGAGTAGTAGAGCTTGTGTCAGGATTAGAAATGGAGAGAGTGAGTGGTTCGAGGTAAAGGTGGGACTTCGTCAAGGATGCGTTATGTCGCCCTGGCTGTTCAACTTATATATGGATGGGGTGGTGCGAGAGGTAAATGCAAGGGTAGTGGGTCAGGGATTGGAGATGGTTAAAGAAAATGGAGAAAAGTGGGAGGTGAGCCAGCTGTTGTTTGCTGACGATACTGCGCTTGTGGCAGGATCGGAGGAGGGACTGAGGAAGTTGGTGACAGAGTTTGGGAGAGTATGTGATAGAAGAAAGCTAAAGATGAATGTGGGTAAAAGTAAGGTGATGAGATGTACAAGGGGTGAAAGTGGCAGTAGACTGGAAGTGAGCATTAAGGGAGAGCGACTGGAGGAAGTGGATAGTTTTAGATACTTGGGTGCAAATGTGGCAGGAAAAGGTGGAGTGAAGGTGGAGGTAGAATGTAGATTGAGAGAAGCGAGTAAATGCCTTGGTGGATTAAAAAGTGTAATGAGGAATAGACATTTGGAAATGGATGCTAAGAGGAGACTGTATGAAGGAGTGATTGTGCCAACAGCACTGTATGGGGCAGAAACATGGAACATAAGAGAGGAAGAGAGAAGGAGTTTGAATGTGTTTGAGATGAGGTGTCTGAGAAGTATGATGGGTGTTACTAGGCTGGATAGAGTAAGAAATGAGGAGGTGAGGAGAAGAACGGGGGTGGAAAGGGAGTTGGGAGATAGGGTTGATGAAAGAGTATTAGGATGGTTTGGACACATGGAAAGAATGAGTGAAGAAAGGCTAGTAAAGGAGGTATGGAAGGCAGATGTGGAGGGAGTGAACATGAGGGGACGTCCTAGGATGAGGTGGATGGATGGGGTAAAGGGGGCTTTGGGGAAGAGGGGAATGTCTGTTGAGGAAGGACAGGAGAGGACAGAAGACAGGGGTGAATGGAGAATGGTTGTATATGGATGATGTTGTGATGCATGAGGTGGAACGGACGGGGGGATGAGGTAGTATGTGTGAACAAAATTTGACGCAGCCCGAAGGGATTTCTCCCCGTCTTCTCCTTTTATGCAATGGGGGGACGGAGAGGGGGGGTCGCCGATTTAATGAAGCGGCCTTGCTGTGGATGTGCTGTGTCTTGCGACACTGCTTCTGACCCAGGGCAGTGGACAAGGTACAGGGATGACCCGTCATCCAGGAGGTGCTAAGATAAGAGGGAGGGTGGAGGGGTGTGGAGTGTATTCAGGGATGGAATGGGTGGGAATGATTTTATGCCTTTTCCTTTTTGGTATGTGTATGTAAAAAAGTTTTTCACGTGGACATTTTAGCTATTGCTTTGTGAAATAATCTAACAGATTTAAAAATTTTCATTATTGTCCCTATTGCAGAAAGGGTAAAGGAAAACATTTCATATTTTGATTCTAACGCAAAAATCGGAGATTAGGGTAAAATATTCAGGTTTTCTTTTATCTCTTTTGTATTATTATCATTATTTTGGCAGCCTCATGGACGGCAAGTCCAGGCTCGAATTGAGGCCCCCAGGCAAATGCCCACATGCGAGGGCCCTGGGCAGCACTGGCACTCATCAATGCCTCCTCGAAGGGAGGGAGGGGGGAGGCGACTCCCTGCGGAGTGAAAAAAGGAGGATGTCGTTCCGATCCCCAAGCCCAGGGACCTACACAGCCATGGGCCCATATCTCACGTCCTGTATTGGAGAGACCGCTGAGTGGATGGTCCTCAATCGCCTCCTGTGGTGGATGGAACCTTTCCATCACAATATGTATGATTTTATTAAAGGAGTGTCAGCAACTGACAGTGTGACGATCCTTCTTGGACTGGTCGGTAGTCAACTTGCAACTGTGGTGTTTCTGGACCTGGAAAAAGCATTCAAGGAAGGGTTTCTGCTATTCTTGCATCTCTGTCTGCTAAGGGTGTCCAAGGCAGAATCTTGACCTGGATTGCAGACTACCTCAAGGACAGAATAGCAAGAAGGCGCTTCCAGGGACACCTATCCTCATACCACAGGATGGAAAATGGGACTCCGCAGGGGGCTCTCTCAATCCCATCCTCTTCAACGTGCTCATGGAGCACCTGGCTCTCTTTGATCTCGGGGAGGATTCTCGCCTCCGCTGTTATCCGGACGACCTCACGTTGGTGGACATTGGGGGGCGGCAGCTTCCTTCGCAGGGCTCAGAGGGCAGTTAATCACCTCTCTCAGAAATGTGGAAGGCTGGGACTGAAGATCTCAACTGCCAAGACCAGAGCAACGAATCTGAGGACGCAGTAGCAACGCCCCCATCTTACTCTTCAGGGCGACACCCTCCCCTTGGATGCCCACTTATCAACATTTGGGCATCTGGATCGACGCCAAGCTCTCATTCGCTCCGGAGGTCAGGTACCTTCGTGAGGCCACGAAGATGAAATTAAATCTTCTCAGAGCCACGATGAGACCCCGGCTAGGTGCTGGGCACAAGGCCCTCCGGATGTATATTCAAGCGGTACGTTCGATGGTGGATTATGTCGCTGTGGCTCTCATATCCCTCCGGCACAGTCCGTGGCACAAACTTAAAGTCCTCCAAAACCAGGCCTCCGCGGGAGACATCTTTCGCCTACTGGCGGAGAGGCTTTCTTCCTGTCTTCTCGTCCGATTTTTGACAGGCCCAAGAGACAGTGAGGTGAAGACCTCCTTCCTGAGTGTCCAAGAAACCGAAGGAGACTCTACTGGTCACTCCTAGAAAGCCCATGTGGTGATCCGCGCTTTTGAACTCTGGAAATTGGTTCGGCGACGTGCTCTGGACGGCCCTCATGCAGACTATGTGTCCCCTCCCCCATGGCGATCTCTTTGCGCCAGCTTTCAACTTTTGTACCTCAACGGAAGGAAGGCTGGCTACGACCCGGCACGGTTGCGATTCATGGTCTTTGAAGCCATGGGGCCCATCACCATCCCCCTCCCAAACGATTTTGACGTACTACACGGACGGCACTGTGGGCCCCTTCACGGGAAGGTGTGTCGTGGCTTTTACAGCCGCCGGTGGGGTAACCGCTCTATAGAGTGAGTGACGGAAGCTCTAACCTTCAGGCGGAGCTTGCTGTCATCTCCAAAGCCCTGGGCCATGCTTTCTCTGCTGGGCAGGGGGCAGTCGTGATCTACAAAGACTCAAGGGGTGCTACTGACGTCATTCTGTCTGTGAAGACAACGGATGACGTCTAAGTACATCAATCCAGCACTTGCTACACCTTCTGGACCAGCATGGAAGGTCTGCCGTATTTCGCTGGATCCCCAGTCACATCGGGATTCCAGGGAACATGTGTGGATGATGTTGCCAAGGCAGCGACGGGGTTCAGAATCATCACACTGCCCTTGGCACTCACGATCACAACAGATCCAGGGCGTCACCATCAAGAAGGCCAGAGTAATGGCCAAGACCAACAAAAGCAGCAAACTTCATATTTCGGTAAATAGGTACGAGGCAGTCCACCTGCCTCCGGGTAGATGGGCGGAATCTACCGTCCCCAGGATCCGCCTAGGATATCGCTGTGGGTGGCAAGTGCTACGCGCAGGAAGAGACAATCACGAACGCTGCAAACTCTGTGGGGGCGAGGTGCAACAACAACAACCCCAAATACTTGTTGAGTGTAGAGCCATGGTCATCCTTCGCCTAGGACTCATCCGCCGCTCACCGCGGCTGGAGTGGCGCGACACCTCACCGTCTCCTCTTCCGAGGCAACCCTCAGCCTCTTGTAGGCACACTATCCCCCTGTCGCCGCCTGCGGCTGAGGGGTACCCCCTTCCCTCCACTAAGATCAGAGTGCCGCTGCAAAAAACAGTGGCATCGCGTAGACAATAGACCGTGTATATGAATTGTTCCGGACTACCTACAAGGTCGAGGTCCGAGCGGGCACTTGCCCCGCAAAAATAAATAAATAAATAAATGAAATAAATAAATATATTATAGACTTCAATGCCTCCGTCTATTACATTTCTGAACTGCAACGAACAAATCATTTGGGGGTCCAATTCTTTAGCCTTTGTCACCAGAGTTGTGAGGTCTTCCAGTGATAGGCCTTCTTCTTCATCCCCTGGAACCACTTGTTCTTCTTCTTCCTCACTTGCTGACTTTGTCATCTCTACCTGGTCTTCATCTGTTAACAGATCTGAGTAGGCCTCGAGCAGATCATTAACATCACCATAGGTCATATAGTTGAAACTATCTCCTAGTTGTTTTGCCAGCTTCACTGCTTTATCAACTGCAGTGGTAGATTTCATCAGGATAGAAACCCTTATAACCGTGAACCACTTTTGGCCTTCATTTTTTCCAGCAGACATTAAAATTTTCGTTTTTCATCTCCTTAACAGCCACCTGAATATTTAGCAGACACGTTGCAATAGTAAGCATCTTCCTCTGGAGCCTAGGTTCAGTGCTAGAACCCTTAGAATGTTTACCCATTATTGTAGAACTTGAAAAAATTCAGTTTTACACAAAATGCACAAAAAAAAAAAAAAAAAAAGCAGAGCAAGACTATGTGCAGCACTACATGGCACAACATTAACAAGTAACATCCTAGAAGAAAACACTGAGATTTTGGAAATGTGTGCAGATGATAGATGCCTTCCAATCTTAGAAGCATTATACATTAAAGAGTTGATCCCAAATCTAAATATACAAGCAGATGACCTTGGGGCCCTCCCAAGCATGAGACAAATTACCACACAAACTCAAGCATGAGACATAACCCCACAAATCCAAGCCCAAGACAAAAATGCCACAAGGCCAAGCATGACATTTTGTCACAACACGAAGTCAGAGGCTTCCCCTTGCACATGACATTTCATCACTGTCTGAGTTACCAGGTAATCTCTCCCAGGTGACCGGTAACCTCTCCCAGTGTTGAGCAAGTATATAAACTTAAGTATGTAAAGTAACATCATTAAATAAGACACCAGAATAATTATTATCCTGACCAGATAGAATATTCCTAAAAGCTGCTGAAGAAGTGTCTTGAACCTCAAATCACAATATAGCAAACACGACCACCTACAGTTAAGTCATAAACCTCCTTTCAAAGGAACATAAGTCCAGAGTAAGACATATGAAAAATACATTTAAGAAAATAATAAATGCACAATTAGCCATCACTTTCAATAAAGTACAAGAGAAAATATCCTGCCCATACATACTATCAATACATATATATATATATATATATATATATATATATATATATATCATCAGAGATGCTATCGAATATCATTTAGAAAGTAACCGTTTGATAAATGATAGCCAGCATGGTTTCAGACGGAAACGTTCTTGCGTGACTAACTTACTCGAATTCTACATCACAGTTATCTCGAATTATGACAAAAGAAACAATATAGATTTAATATATCTAGACTTTGCAAAAGCTTTTGATACCGTCCCACACGAAAGACTACTTACTAAATTAGCTTTGCATGGAATAAGTGGTAGCCTATTAGGTTGGACTAGTAATTGGTTGAAAGGTCGAAAACAGAGAGTTGTTTTAAATGGAAAAACTTCTGGATGGAAAAGTGTTGCAAGTGGAGTTCCTCAGGGTTCCGTTCTTGGGCCACTTCTATTCATAGTATATATAAATGATATAGACCATGGACTAAAATCTACTGTTTCCAAATTTGCTGATGATACAAAACTGTGCGGAGTGGCAAATGATCACTCAAACCAATTAGATATTCAAGAAGATTTAGATCAATTACAGAAATGGTCTGAAAAGTGGCTAATGAAATTTAACACAAGTAAATGCAAGCTAATGCACATAGGTAAAAATAACAGTAAGTACGATTACAAGTTATTTGGAAATTCGTTAACAAAAGTGGATAGTGAAAAAGATCTCGGCGTAATTATCAGTAACGACCTCAAATCATCCAAGCAGTGTATTTCAGCCTCTGAGAAAGCAAATAAGATTCTGGGATTGATTGCGCGATCTTTTGATTTCAAAAGTCCATCACTCATTAACAAGCTATATAAATCGTTAGTTCGTCCACATTTGGAATATGCTGTTTCTGTATGGTCACCGAATCTCATTAAAGACATTGACAGACTGGAAAAAGTACAACAGCGAGCCACAAAACTGATTCCAAATATCAAAAATAAATCATACGAAAATCGACTTAAGCACATGAATCTGTTTTCCCTAAAAAAGCGTAGACTCAGAGGTGACTTGATACAGGTCTTTAAGATTTTAAAGGGAATTGACATCAAAAGTGACCAAATTTTCATATTGAATGAGAATCAGACAAGAAACAATGGTCTCAAACTGTCCGGAAATAGATTCAATTTGGAAGTAGGTAGAAACAACTTTGCCAACCGTGTAGTTAATGAATGGAATAAACTTCCTGCACAGGTAGTGCAATGTAGTTCAGTTCGAAGCTTTAAGAATCATTTAGATAAATACCTAAGATGCTGTAATGATTATAATTTATGTTATATTATTTGTTTTTGTTTTGTTATCATTTGTCTGTCTGATTTTCATTTATTATTAGTTATATGTCAATTAATTATCATTTACTATTTACCTGTTTGTTTGTTATTGAACTATACCTATGCATTTATTTATGTATTTTATTTGTTATTTACATTATTATAGTTTTTATTTATTATTAATATGATTTTTTTTTATTTTTTTTTTATTTTTTTTTTTTTTGCATCCGACCTAGATATGGATCAAAAGGTCTCCTGTCGGCATGCTCCACCTTTGTAATCCTTTGTAATATATATATATATATATATACGTATACACACACATACATATGTATACCTATACATACCGGGTATATATAATATATATATATATATATATATATAATATATATATATACATATATATACAAAATAACCACAGGAGAAAGGAAACTTGTAGACAGTAAGTACTTTTGTATATTACATCTTCAGACTAAATAACAGAGATACAGAGTTGGGTTTAAATATAAGTATCAGGTGCAACCATAGGGGGGAAGAGGGGAGACAATACAATGTGAGGAGGGGGGATGACCTTACCCCTATCGACCTGACCAACACATAAGGCTCAATCTGGCGGAAAGATCTCGGTGACCATTTGGGTTACCAATTTATCACATTTAAAATGACCATAGCTTAAGTTTATATTTTTGTCAAACATGCCTGATATTAAGCAGGATTCTATTATATTTCTTTCTTGTAGGCTTTTTCCTTTAGCTAAAATTGTTGCCTTAGACCAATCAATATGATGGTTGTATAATGTTTTATGTTGGAATAACACATTATTTTCCTGTGCAGATCTCACACTATATTTATGTTGGGAAATTCTTGTTTCCAAGTTTTTCCCAGTTTGTCCAATTTAAAATTTATTACAATCTTGGCAAGGAATTTTATAGACCACATCGTTGTTGTTTAGAGGGCTGTTCTTAATTAAAGTTTTCTTAATGGTGTGGTCATATTTAAAAACTACTTTGATATCCAATTTTTTGAGTAGGTTAACAATACTAAGGAATTGTTAACCTACTCAAAAAAATTGGATATCAAAGTAGCTTTTAAATATGATCTCCAACTTGGCAAAAAAGCGCTGTACTCCAGACCTCATTTTAAACGTCTGTTCCAGACAATGGATCATTGGTGTGTGTATTTATTTACCTAGTTGTATTTACCTAGTTATATTTTACATGAAGAGAACTATGCTTGTAGTGACCCATCTTTGTACCTTTCAGCATCAAGTTTGTTCTTAAATTCTTGTATAGTTTTGCACTTATTGTTTCCTCATCCAATTTATTCCAGATATCCACCACTCTGTGTGGGAAACTTTTCTTTTTCAGATCTCTTCTATAATTATCCTTTTTAAGTTTCTTTTCATGTCCTCTTGATTTTCTTTTATCCCACTTTAGTAAATCATTTCTATCAAGGACTTCCATCCCTTTCATGATTCTGTAGATGGTTAGTTGTTCTCTTTCTCTTTGTTCCAGGGATGGTAGTTTGAGTTTGGACAATGTTTGTATGTCAGTTTGGAGAGTGTTGGTGCCATCTTTGTTGTTGCTCTTTGAATTCTTTCTAATTTTTTTATATTCTTTTTAGTACTGGGTGTTCATAGTGTCGCAGCATACTCCAATCTTGGTCTTATCAATGTAACTAATATTTTCTTTAGCATTTCTTCATCCAAGTAGTCAAAGGCCACTTTCATGGATCTTAGTAAATTGAAGGTTTCTCCAACTATTTTGTTCATATGTTTGTCTGGTGCCATGTCATTGTTGATGATTACTCCTAGGTCCCTTTCAGAGTTAACTTTTTTAACTTTATTTGTACCAATTTTATATTGTCCTGATACTCTATTTTTACTTTTTTCCAAATTCCATTATACTACATTTCTTGATGTTGAAGTTCATTTCACATTTTGACTCCATTCCCAGACCTTATCCAGATCTTTTTGTAATGATTTACAATCTTCCTCTGTACTTACTCTTTTTAGTATTTTTTGCATCATCTGCAAAGAAATTCATATAACATTCCACACCTTCATCCATGTCATTTATATATATGGCAAACATTATTGGAGCCAATACAGAACCTTGTGGGGCTCCACTTACCATTTCTTCCCAAGTCGAGTTCTTGTTTCTAAGTACCACCCTAATTTTTCTCCCATTCAAGAAATCTTCCATCTGTTCTAATAACTTTCCTTGTACTCCACCTATTATTTCAAATTTTCTTAGTAGCTTTTTGTGTGGTACTTTATCAAATGCTTTTTGTAGATCTAAGAAGGCACAGTCTGCCCATTCATCCCTTGCATTATTTCTATTAGCCTAACGTAAAAGCAAATAAAGTTTGTGGCACATGATATTCCACATCTAAATCCAAATTGTTTTGGATTTAGTATATTATTCTCTTCCAAATGTTTAATCCATTTACTTTTGATAACTTTTTCACATATTTTTGCTATTGTGCTTGTAAGGGAGACCGGTCTATAGTTAGTTGGATTTTCCTTGTCCCCTCCTTTGTATATTGGTACAATATTTGCATTTTTCCAATCTTGTGGTACTTTTCCTTCTTTGAGTGAGAAATCAATTATCTTGTGTATTTTGTCTGTTAGTTCATCTATACATTCTTTTAATATCCAATTTGCAATTCCATCTGGCCCATGTGATTTTCTGACATCAAGGTTTTTTATTTGGTCCCTCATTTCTTTCTTTGTCACATTTCTTTCTTTCATGTTGGGGGGTGGGGGATCTTTCTGTCCTTCCTCCCAATTTTGTGTACTTTCAATTATGAATACAGATTTAAAATGTTTGTTCATAATTTCAGCCATTTCTACATCTATATATCCCGCATTCCCTTAACACAGTTTCACTATTTCACATTTATCTTTTAGTTTGTCATTCACATACCTATAGAATACTTTAGGTTGGTCCTTGCTTTTTTCTATCATGTACTTTTCAGTTTCCCTTTTCTTCCCTGCATATTTTTACATATTTGTTTCTTAGTTTGATGTATATTTGCCACTTCTTTTTTTTCTTTTTTCCATCTTTTTCAGGCTTTGTCTCTTCTATCTTTAGCCTCATTACATTTTTTGTTGTACCAGCACTTTATGTACACCCATTCTTGTTTCTTCTTTGGTATGTACTTGTCTATTACCTCATTATAATTTTCTTTTAATGTGTTCCATTTCTCTTCCATCATTGTTTCTTCATTTAAGAAGTTTTCCCAGTTTGAATTTTGAAAGAATTTTCTGAATTTCTCAAAATCCATTTTATTGTACATTAGTCTTCCTATTCTATGCTTCGCATTTCTTCTCAAATCAATTTGTTCTTTTAGTTCAAACTCTATTAGTATGTGGTCACTTCCCAACTAGTGTCTTGTATTTAATTTTATCCACGATTTTAGGCTCTGATGTAAACATTAAATCTAGTCTTGATGGTTCTTCATTGTTTCTATACCTGGCATTTTCCTTTGCCCATTGAGTCAATGTGTATTCAATGGTCTTATCCAGTAGAATATTTCCCCAAAGGTCTCCACCTTTCACTGTAATTTCTTCCCAACATATTTCTTTTGAATTAAAGTCACACATAATTACTATGTTTCCTCCTTTCAGTAATTCAATTAATGCATTCTTTGTGTCTTCCAACATTTTGGAATGATCACTATCTGTCCAAGACTATTTTTGTGGGCACATATATTACTACAAATTTTCAACATTTCATGTCTATGTTTTCAACTTTAATCATAATCAATTCCACATTATTTTTTCCTTTTGTTATCTTTGTCACATTTAAGCCTTTCTTAGTAAAAAACATGACTCCTCCACCCTGTTTCTCCTTTCTATTTTTCACCCAATGGCTGTATAGACCTTGTCCCACAGTATTAGGTGGTAGTGGACCTTTTAATTTTGTCTCCATAATCCCCATTATATCTGGTTTCTCTACTGACAGATAGTCATTTAATTTGTTTAGTCCTGAAATCATGCCATCTATATTAGCCCAAATTCAAACAGTACATGAGTTTAAATCTAAATATGATGATTGGAAATCATGGATATAGATCAAGTTGGAATTGCACACGAATTTGAGTCTAGGTATGTTAGAAAATTTGAGAATAGGAGACAAGACCCAACAAGAATTGCTCCATTCCTGTATACTACAATTCGGTAAACATATGAAAGATCTAACAAAGAAAATCAACAAGAAAATAAACTTGCTAAAATAATTTCCAAGCATTGGTTTTGTTTGAGCAGCAGAAAACTAATTACAGTTCTTAAGAAACACTTGGAACAGCTTAGAAGGTGATACAAGCACAAGCTGGAGCACTACATGAATTCAAATCTACATGATATTTGGAAATCAAGGATATAGACTAAGTTAGAACTGTATATGAATTTGAGGCTAGGTATAATAAATTGGATTAGAAGACAGGACCCAATAAGTATTACTTCTTTCCTGTATACTACAATTAGGTAAATAAATTAGGTAAATATACAACAATGATCTAACAGTGAAAGTCAATAAAAAATAAACTTACTAAAATCAGTTACAAGCATGGCTTTGTTTGGGCAGTAGAAAACTTATTAAAGTTCTTGAGTGCCACACTTGACTATGTTTTCATAGCCTACACTAAGAGGTGTGTAGATGCAGCCAAAGCTGTCACCTTTGCTATACTGTATACAATTAGATTATTGGGGCAGGTAACACTCATTGCTGGGAATCAGAGCATGGTTCACAACAATTAGGAAAAAGGACACCTAACAAACCATATTCAATAAAGCAGAGAATAATAACACAATACACCAACCCTACCCCAATAGAACACCTGCATTCAGATACCAAAATCCTCCCTATAAAACTTCGCGTGAAAATGATAGCTTTAAAGTTCTATGCAAGAGGCCTCAACCCAACCAACCCACCTTACTACATCACACAAGCACAACCAACTGAATGCAACAAAATACAACAGCAGAATTGTAGACATATTATTTCCCCAGGATCTGCACTTTTATTAGTGCCAATCCCATTTCAGACAATAAAAACGAACAAGTATTCCTGATAAGCAAATAATTTACTACATATGAACTACTGGTACATTTTGTCATACAGAATTCATCACCAAAAGACACCAATAAACTGCATTGGACAAAATTGTGTCATTCTTGAAATTTGACCTAAATGGATTTCTCATTCATGAACATTTAAAATTTTGGAGTGACATGCAATGCAAGCCATGTGAAACAATCCAATAACTTGAAGCTTGCATACATCAATATGCTACAACATATGACTTTGCATCTATCAAGGACTCTCAATCACTATCAACAACTCAATTATGATGACATGTGTACAGAATCAATTTGGTTGGAGGAAACAGGCAAGAAGGAGATTCTTATTATTGGGGTTCTCTACAGACCTTGTGCTCATGGGAGATTTTAACTACAGGAACACTGATGGGGCAATTTAGTAGATCAGGAAGCACAAAATTTATTAGATGTACAAGATCATTTCTTAAAACAATTGATTACCAAGACTACGAGGGGAGAGGACACCTTGGACTTATTGTTAACAAACAAGATGATAAGAAATGTATTAGTAGGTGATAGACTAGGTATTGGCAATCATTAAGAAATAAAGATTCAGCATTAAAGGGGAAGAAAAGAATAGTAAGAATAACATATTACCACCTGACTTTATTTCTATTCTATATACCAAGGGCTTTTTCCCCCTTACCAGGGAGGTAGCCAAAGTCAAAAGGCATTTGTCCACCCCCACCCATTTCATCCCCATCCAATCCACTCACATCCACCACACTTCCCTCCCTCTCATCTTAGCTCCTCATGGATGATGGGTCATCCCTGTATCCCATTACTGTCCTGGGTCAGAAGCAATGCAACAAGACAGCACATCCACAGCAAGGCTGCTTCACTTAATTGGTGACACCCCTCTCTGCCCCCTCATGCAGAAAAACAGAAGGGGAGAAAGCCCTTTGGGCTGCATCAAAATACCATTCACACATAAACACTCCCTAACCCCCACATCATAGTATCATCTATACACAGCCATTCTCCACTCACCCCTATCTCCTACCATCTCTCTTCCCTGCTCAACAGACATCCCCCTCCTGCTTAACACCCCTTTCACCCCATCCATTCATCTCGTCTTTGGTCACCACCTCATGTTCACTTCATCCATCTCTGCCTTCCACACCTCTTTTACTAATCTTTCTTCACTCATGCTTTCTGTGTCCAAGCCATCCCAATACTCTTTCATCAACCCTATCTCCATCTCCTTTTTCACCTCCACTCCCCTCCTCACCTCCTTGTTTCTCACTCTATCAAACCTTGGAATTCCTACCATACTTTTCAGACACTTCATCTCAAAAACATTCAAATTTTTCCTCTCTGCCTCTCTTAGAAAGGCTAATTTTGAGGGAATGAGGAAATATGTGAGTAAGCTTGGTACCCTGGGGGTAATACAACATAACACCAAAATACCTACACAGACAACATGATGATGGTAATCCAGCTTAGCAATTACAAAATAGCAGGTAAAACACTCAAGTTCACTTTGACAAACTAGAACAATGGTTCAGAAATAATAAAATGGAAGCCTCACCCCAGACATCATTAATAACATTACTCTTGACAGTCACAAATGAAAAATCACACCCAACATTGAAATTAAACTAATAAACCCTTCCACTGGAAAAGAACCCAAAAATTCCATGCCTCACTTTAGATCCTCATATGAACTTCAGCCAGGATGTCAAAGATTTGCCAGTAAAAATCATTAATAAAATAAATATACTATAATAAATTGCAAGCATGGGATTTGGACTAATTGATGTCTATGAACAATTCATAAGAACCATACTTGACTATGCTTCTACAGCTTGGTTCCCAACAATAAGCAAAACATATACACTTTACAAATTACACAAAATAAAGCATAGAAAATAATAAAAGGATACACCTAAACCACCCCAACAGAACTTCTGCACTCAAACCAGAGTCCACTCCAATGGAATAATCATTCTGTTGCCAATAGACAGGCTCATAAGTCAGTCAGGGAAGAAATATTGATTTGTTATGTAAGAATAGTTTAGAGCAGTGTAGGATGAGGTGCTAAGTGTCCTTTGTGTGATAGCTGCATCTACAGCAGCTTGATTCTGTGGCCAGGCCTATTCTGTATTTACCTAGTTGTATTTTTCGGGAAGGGGAGCTAAGCTCGTGGTGTCCCACCTTCGTATCTCGCAGTGTCTAGTTTGCTCTTAAACTCATGAATGGTTTTTGCGCACACTATTTCATTGTTCAGTTTGTTCCAAGTGTCCACCACTCTATATGGAAAACTGTTTTTCTTCAGATCTCTTCTGTAGCTATGTTTTTTTATTTTCTTTCCATGTCCTCTTGTGCTTCTCCTGTCCCAGTTCAAGTCCTCTCTATCGAGTATTTCTGTGCCTTTCATGATTCTGTAGATGGTCAATAGGTCAGTCACCTCTCTCTCTTCTTTGCTCCAGAGTTGGTAACTCCAGTTTAGCCAATCTCTCCTCATATGACAAGTTTGCAAGTGCAGGTGCCATTTTTGTTGCTGCTCTCTGGATTCTTTCTATTTTCTTTATATTCTTTTTGGTACTGGGTGACCACAATGTTGCCGCATATTCTAGTCTAGGCCTTATCAGTGTGACCAATAACTTTTTAATAATTTCTTTGTCCAAATATGTAAATGACACTTTTATTGATGCATGTTGTAGGATTCTCTGACAATTTTGTTTATCTGTTTGTCATAGGACAAGTCGTTTGAGATAATTACACCCAAATATTTTTCGGATCTCTCCTTCTTTACCTCCTTGGTTCCAATTTTATATTGTCCTGATATTCTGTTTTTGCTTTTTCCAAACTCCATTATGCTACACTTGTTAATATTGAAGTCCACTTCCCATTTCTGACTCCAGTTCCATACCTTATTCAGGTCTTCCTGCAGTGATTCGCAATCCTTTTCAGTTTTTACTTTCCTTAACAGTGTTGGTAGTATGAGGGCTGAACACAAGTGTGCTGGTGTAGTTCTTGCTTCTCATGAGAGGGATTTTTCTGTGGGGATGCTTGGTTTGGTGGAGTAATGAGTTTGATAGTCTGTCTTGAAGAGCTTCTTTGAGTAGTAAGCTGCAGCTATTTTTTTTTTTTTTTTTATATAAATCTGATTGTGCTTTGTGGTGGAATGAGATGGATGATTGTGTGCTCTACCAAAGAACTGTGCACCAATAATTTTCATATGATACTATGGGACGAGTTTGGTTTCTGAGGGCAGATGTTCTATTTGGGTGGTTTTGATGGATCTTGTTTTTATTCTCAATGTTTTGTGTTGTCACGTCACACCAGGTTCATACTCGTGATGTGACATATTAATTCCTGGAGCATGACTACACTGTGTTGTGCAACCCCTCGGGTCCGACGGTGGCTCCTGACTATAGTAAGACCTTTTTTATTCTCTGTGACGCCAGTCAAGTGGCTGTAGGTGCCGTGTTGGCTCAGGAAAGGGATGGTTCCATGCGACCTATTTCATTTATGTGTCAAGTCCTCAAGGATTATCAGACTAGGTATTCCACAATTGAGAAGGAGGCCCTCACTCTCGTGTTAGCGCTAAAGAAATTCCAGGTGTTTTTAGATGGTAAGGTAATAGTTCTTAGTGATCATAATCCTCTTAAGTATATTATAGAAGGGAAGGCTAAGAGTGATAGGTTGGCTCGGTGGGCGCTAGCACTCCAGGGTCACGATTTGAATCTTAAATATATTTCAGGGAAGAGTAACATGATTGCTGATGCCCTATCACGTCCAGACACAAAATGTTCAACCCTTGCTCCGCAGGTTTGAACATTTTTGTCCGGTGAAGGGGGATGTATGTCACGTCACACCGGGTTCATACTCGTGATGTGACATATTCATTCCTGGAGCATGACTACACTGTGTTGTGCAACCCCTCGGCGTGACACGGACCAAATATGGAGCGGCGTAGGTCCGACGGTGGTGAAGACGGCGTCCCCTCTCTTGACCACCTTAGCCCTATGGGGTGAGAATGAACAATGACTCCTTGTCCGCTAAGACTGTTGACCTAGAACGCGCGCGAAAGTTCTCGTAGGCAAGCGGCGGAGTGGTATGAAACCAACGCCGCCCGCTAGCTGAGGTCAAGGGGCGCATTAACCAAGAAGAAGGAGGCGAATTAGCGCCTACCCTCCTTTTCTACCTCACTGTCTTGTAGGTTAAGGTATAAGCTAGGGAATTATTGTGAACCCTCTCCATGCATAAATAAAGGAAGTAATGGATGTGTGGAGTTGGGTGGATAGGGATAGGAAAATGTGTATTAAGATAAGTTGGCACTTGGGCAGTAGCACCTGTGTTGTGCGGCTGGGGTATAAATCGGGGGATGCAGATACCCACGCTGCTCTCTCCGCACTCGACCTCTGCACATTGTCGGTACTTTGTAAGTAAGAGATATTCTCACTAGTTGTGTTAGTAAATATTTCAGTGATTTTGTATATCTTCTTTCTTTATCCTGGCGTGTTGGATGTATCTATAAAGGGGCGATTCTTCTCTGAGACTCTGGATTGTAGGAATTACTCAAACTCTGTTTTAGAGTTTGATGTAACACACAAAAACAGAGCTTAGGGCATGACAGTGTTATACAGCATGCCTATGTTTTGCTGATTGCTGGGAACCAAGCTGTGGAAATATAGTTGAGTGTAGTCTTGTGAATTGTTTGTAAGCAGTAATTTGGACTGTCAAATAATTTCTTGGTGGAAGGGAATTGGGAGTGGAGGATAAGTGGAGGAAGAGGAAAAGATTGGAAGGTAGAGAGGTACTTGATTAAACAAAATTAATTAAAAAGAAAAAGAGAAGGAATATTAGGAGACACTGAAAGAAGTGTGGGAGGTGGTGAGGGATAGAGGGGAAGTAATTGTAGAAGAGGAATGGGTTTGTTTCAAGAGGGAAATGACAAGATGTGCAAAGATGGTATGAGGAATGAGGAGGATGGGAAGGAATAAAATTAGGGTAGTGAATGGTGGGATGATAAGGTGAAGGTAAAAAAGAAGCAAGCAAATGTGGATTGGCTGCAAGGTAAGACTCAGGAAACACACATGAGGTTCAAGGGAAGAAGAGCAAAATATAAGGTGAGGGAGGCAAAGAGGAAAGCTGATGTAAAATGGGATAGGAGTAAGGCAGAATTTTTTTAAAGAGTAAAAAGATATTTTAGAAGGAAGTAAAAAGAGTGAGGGGGTGAGTTGGGTACAAAGGAAAAGGTTAAAGATGTAGATGGACACATGCTAATGGAAGTGAGGTGGTAAGGGGAAGATGAGTGGAGTATTTTAGAGAATTGTTGAACATGGAGGTGATTATGGAAGGAATTGACTGTGGCAGTGGTAGGAGCTCAGAAAATGACTGTGATGGGAGGAAAATGACAAGGATATAGGAAAAGATGAGGTACAAGGAGTATTCAAATAGATGAAAGCTGATAAGTCACCTAGGTTGGACAGGTATCATGTAAACTGTCTAAAAAAGGGAGGTTCAGCTATAGAGGATTGGCTAGTGGGGTGGTTTGATGTGTGTCTACTGGAGGGGAGTGTGCCAGAGGACTGGAGGAGTGCTTGGATACTTCCACATTATAAAAGAAAAGGGGACAAATACTGATGTAGTAGTTTTAGAGGGATCAGTTTGTTGAGAGTAGTTGGAAAGGGATATGGGAGGGTGTCAATGAGAGGATTTGGATAGGAATAGAGGAATAAGTGGCGAGGAACAGTGTGGGTTTAGGAAAAAGAGAGGGTGTATAGCAGTATCTGTTGGGGCTTCAATGGCAGTGCCAGCAAGGTCTCTTCAGATGAGCATGGGTATGTTAACCCCTTCGATACGATGACACCTACGTAGGCGTCATGAGGAGCAAGTGGGTAAGCGAGGATGCCGATGTCGGCGTCTTGATTATACATATTGTAGTTGTACCTGCGTGACCCCCATACTCTGTAAACTGGCTTCATCATATTTTCTATGGTTATCAAAATCTCGTAGGCAGCATTAGCTGCCCACGAGATTTTGGTCCGTATTGAAGGGGTTAAACCACTGCTGTTGGCAAATGTAGCAGGATGGCTACATGGGGCTTAGCAGGTGATGTAAACCTTCTTTGGTTTTCTTAGTTTTATTGTACAAGATGATTTGGGATTACAGCTTAGGATATAATCTCTCAAAGGTGAGTCTAGGGAGAGAAACTTCCCTAGCTCTTCTCCTAGGTTCCTCACCTAGGCTCCCGTCTCCTCTGGTGAGCACAGTCACCATATAAGTATTCGTAATTAGCTACATCTGCATTCTTGTATGGAATTGCCTATACTTATCTTCTATAGTAACATAAGTGGGTTAGATGTATTGCAATGGAGGTTTTAAGTAATGTATTTATGTTTGTTAATGTGTCATGAAATAGTGTATGGATTGTTGTTACAATTATGTAGCTTGGTAGGTACAGCCACTCCTCGTTTAACGAAGACAATTGGGACCAGCGTCGCCGTCGTTAACCGAATTGGTCGTTAAGCGAAAGTGTATACATATACGTTACGTGTACTGTGTGTACAATGTCCAGCAATACATGAATCTTTATTTTTGTGTATTTTCCCTCTTTTATACAGTACAGTACATTAAAGCTTTATTAACTGTTTTGATAGTACAGTAAGCCCTCAAATAACGCGGTGGTTAGGTTCCTGAAATTACCGTGTATGACCAAATCCGCGTATGCTGACATTCCATATTAAGTACCGGGGTATTTTTTTAGTTTCAACCATGGGCACAATATAGCAATAGAAAATTAATTATTAATTTTGTAAATTAAAATGTATCAACGTAATATGCAATTTTGTGGGCGGAAATGAAAATAAAAAATACCTTGCTACAAGCAAATATGCTAATGGACGAAGTCGGTAGCATAGGATCGGGACGCCATCTTGTCGTCTGTCAATTGACTGCCTCGGTACTTCCGATAGTACCTCACCAGGTACATTTTCTTGAAGGAATGTTATGGAGCGGAGATACATGCATTCCTTCAAGCTGCATAAACTTTGTATACCCCGCAAGCTGAGAGAGTGGTTGAAAAGCCCGCCAACGTCTCTCACGACGACGACAACGAGGACGAGCCGGAGGACATTTAATTTGCAGGTAATAATTTATTAAACACAGGTTAGGTTAGGTTAGTTTAGTTTAGGTTAGACGAATTTATCATCCTTTTATTTCTTCGACGTCGGCATCTATCATAACAAACATGGCGTACCATTTGTCCGACACGACTTCGTTACTTACTCTGTTTTAGCACCTTTTTTTTTTTTTTATTTCCGCTCACAAAATTGCATATTATATTGATACATTATAATTTACAAAATTAATAATTAATTTTCTATTGCTATATTGCGCCCATGGTCGAAACTAAAGATTTACCAATACCGGTATATACTGTACCCCAGGTAGTTTTGCAGCTTGCAGGATGGTAATGTAGACCTAAGCTTCAGAACACTTTACCTCACAGCTAATATCCACCGTACAAGTTTATTTATAACATCATACAAATTTGCCTCAGCCAACTTATCGTACACGACGTCATAACTTCGGGAGATTTACGTTAAACGAATATTGGTCTGTCATAAAGCCCGTCGTTACTCCACGTTGTCGCTAACCAAGTAGGTCGTTAAACGAGGAGTGGTTGTATAGGGAAAAATTAATGAACTGTCTGGTGACATTAGGTGCATGTGTCGGTTCCTTGCTGGACAGTGGCATGATGGCGTTGTATGTTTGGATTCTCTGAGTCAGATGCTTTATTTCCGCTCACAAAATTGCATATTACATTGATACATTATAATTTACAAAATTAATAATTAATTTTCTATTGCTATATTGCACCCACGGTCAAAACTAAAGATTTACCAATACCGGTATATACTGTACCCCAGGTAGTTTTTGCAGCTTGCAGGATGGTAATGTAGACCTAAGCTTCAGAACACTTTACTTCACAGTTAATATCCACCGTACAAGTTCATTTATAACATCATACAAATTTGCCTCAGCCAACTTATCGTACACGACGTCGTAAGTTTGGGAGATTTACGTTAAACGAATATTGGTCTGTCATAAAGCCCGTCGTTACTCCGCGTTGTTGCTAACCGAGTAGGTCATTAAATGAGGAGTGGTTGTATAGGGAAAAGTTAATGAACTGTCTGGTGACATTAGGTGCATGTGTCAGTTCCTTGTTGGACAGTGGCATGATGGCGTTGTTATGATATGTTTGGATTCTCCGAGTCAGATGCTTTGATTAAGAGATGTGTAATCAGCAAGATTGGAGGCATTGGTAAAGACAGGTACCTTCATGCATGTATGCAGATCACGTGTGGGGGCATATGACCTACCAGTATGTTAGTAATGGTATATGGATACAGGGTGTAAGAGGCCGGTAGTTGTACGAATGGAAATGAGCCTGCCTGCTCGCCTGCTGTTTTGATAACATTGAGGTGACGCTATGTCTATGTAAACACACCGACGGTGGTGACTGTTTTATAATCGATGATGTAATCAAAACTCTGTAAGCGCAGGTTAGCTTCGTTTGACTAATGCTGAGGTAAACGATATTGCTAGTGGCATTGCAATGGCTTTCCGGTTTGGTGCAAGGTGGAGAAGGAGAAAAAATCTATTGGTGCATGAATTCAAAGTCACGCCCATAAGGAGTGACATCTATTTCAGAAGTCACCGGAGATTGGATTAGAAAAATTAGTGACGTCAGACGAAGGTAGCTTAGCGTAGGATACAGGATCTCGTCAGACGATCTAGAGATACGATGTAGAGAGACGAGAGAAAGAGATCCTGAGTGTAACAAGACGGTGAAATTACAGTGAAAGAAGAAAGAAAATTCACCACCCTTTTATTAACCCAAAGGACGAGAGAACTAGGCACGGGGCCTAGAAAATAGTGAGACTACAGGAAATACAAGGCATTGGGCCTACTGCTTAAGAGGAACTTGAATATTTAGTGAAACTCACGTAACGAAGGCAAGGGGCCTCGAGACGAGAGGTATTACAAGTCAAATATACGTGTAATGGTCGAGGACCGACAGTGGTGGTGACAGTGGTGACAAGGGGTGGTGAAACAGGGTACATGGATGAAATTTATGTTATAAGGTTGATATACCAGAATTTTTTGGGTAAAAGTTAAGGATTTTTTAACTATATATAATATATTTGGAGGTTATGGATTTGGAGAAGGATTATGACAGGGTATAGACAAAGGCATTGTGGGAGGTATTAGAGATATATGGTATTCAGGGAAAGCTGTTAAGGATAGTAAATTTTTTTTACATGAGTAGTAGAGTTTGTGTTAGGATTGGGAATGGTGAAAGTGAGTGGTTTGAGGTGAAAATGGGGCTGCATCAGGGTTGTACTATGTCACCATGGCTTTTCAATGTGTACACTGATGGGCTGTTGCAAGAGGTAAATGTGAAGGTGATAGGCAGGGGACTGGAGATGAGTGAAGAGAAGTGGGAGGTGAGCCAACAGTTGTTTCCTGCTGACACTGTGCTTGTGGTGGGGTCAGAGTCGGGGCTAATGTATTTAGTAACAGAGTTTGGGAAGGAATGCTATAGGAGACAGCTGAAAGTAAATGTGGATAAAAGCAAGGTGATGAGATGTGCAAGAGGTGATGGTGGCAGTAAGCTGGAGGAAAGTCTTAGAGGAGAATGGTTAAAGGAAGTGGATAGTTAAGTATTTAAGGTTACATGTAGCAGGAAGTGGAAGAGCAGGCGTGGAGGTAAACAGCAGAGTGAGGAAACCAAATAAATGTCCTGGGGAAATAGCAGACTGTTCCTCCCTGGGTATGCCACTGCTTGGTGGAGATAATATGTAATATAAACTTACAATTTGTATGTACTTGCTTAAATGATCAGATGGGTGTGCACATTCTTTTCAGAGAAGGCAAAGTTTGCACACAAGCAAATTTCTGCACACATGCAAAAAATAAGAGGGAACATTGGTGGTAAGGGGTGGAGATAGTATGATGTACTCCTAATCCTTTTAAGATCTATTCAAAGTGATCTGACATAAAATTTGTGCCTTGGTTACTTTACATTTCTTTGGGGAACCCATCAAATAGAAATATCTAATTAATTCCTTCATGACCATTTGAGACCCAATGTTTCTCAGTGGAATCACTTTGAGAAATCTGGTACTGAGACACATAACTGTCAACAAAAATTTGTGTCCTTTCTTTGAAGGCAGTAAGGGTCCTATGAAATCTAAGAGAATTTTGGAGAAAGGTTCTCCAACAGCAGGAATGGGCTGTAGAGGTGCTTTAGGAACACATTGGTTAGGTTTACCAACTATCTGACATATGTGGCAAAGTTTGCAGTAGTGTGACACATCTTATCTAATACAAGGCCAATTAAAACTGTAAGATTTTTTACTTCATGCATATATTCACCTAGTTGTACCTAGTTGTATTATATGGGAAGGGAGCTATGTTCGTGGTGACCCATCTTTGTATCTTTCAGCATCAAGTTTTTTCTTAAGATCTTGAATAGTGTTTGCACACATTGTTTCTTTATCTAAATTATTCCAGGTATCTACTCTATGTGGGAAGCTATTTTTTTTTTTTTTTCAGATCTCTTCTATAGTTATCCTTTTTGAGTTTCTTTTCGTGTCCTCTTGTTTTTCCATTGTACCAGACAGAGGTGAGTGGAGAATGGTTGTATATGGATGATGTTGTGATTGCATGAGGAGGAATGGGCAGGGGGGTGGGGGGTGAGGTGGTATGTGTGAGCAAATTTTGACGCAGCCCCCCGAAGGGATTTCTCCCCGTCCTCTCCTTATATGCAAGGGGGGACGGAGAGGGGGGGTCGCCGATTAAATGAAGCGGCCTTGCTGTGGATGTGCTGTGTCTTGCGACACTGCTTCTGACCCAGGGCGGTGGGCAAGGTGCAGGGATGACCCGTCATCCAGGAGGTGCTCAGATGAGAGGGAGGGTGGGAGGGGTGTGGAGTGTATTTAGGGATGAAATGGGTGGGAGTGATTTTATGCCTTGCCCTTTTTGGCTACCTCCCTTGAAAGGGGGAAAAAGCCTTGGTATATGTATGTATGTATGTACCATTTTAATAAATCATTCCTATCTAGGATTTTCATTCCTTTCATGATTCTATAAATAGTCGGCAGATCTCCTCTTTCTCTTCTTTGTTCCAGAGTTGGTAATTCCAATTTTGACAATCTTTGTTTGTATGTTAATTTGGAGAGAGTTGGTGCCAACTTTGTCGTTGCTCTTTGTATTCTTTCTAATTTATATTCTTTTTAGTACTGGGTGTCCATAGTGTTGCTGTGTACTCCAGTTTTGGTCTTATTAGTGTAACTAATATTTTTTTTAATAATTTCCTTATCCAAGTAGTCAAATGCCACTTTCATTGACCTTAATAGGTTGAAGGTTTCTCTGACTATTTTATTGATATGTTTGTCCAGTGTCATGTCTTTGCTGATTATTACTCCAAGGTCTCTTTCCAAGTTCACTTTTTTGACTTCTTCACCAATTTAAAAAAAAAAAACTATATTCTATTTTTACTTTTTCCAAACTCCATTATACTACACTTTTTGATATTGAAGTTCACTTCCCACTTTTGAGTCCATTTCCAGATTTTGTACAGGTCTAACTGTAATGATTCACAATCCTCCTCTGTTCTTACTTTTAGTATTTTTATGTCATCTCCAAAGAAATTCATGTAACACTCTACTCCTTCATCCATGTCATTTATATCATGGCAAACATGATTGGAGCCAGTACCAAACCTTGTGGGACACCACTTATCATTTCTTCCCAATTCAAGTATTTGTCTCTAATCACTACCCTCATTTTTCTCCCAGTCAGGAAGTCTTACAACCATTCCAATAATTTTCCTCTGATGCCACCTATTGATTCTATTTTTCTTATTAGTTTCTTGTGTGGTACCTTATCAAATTCTTTTAGTAGGTCTAGAAAGGCACAGTCTGCCCATCCATCCCTTTCTTGTATTATTTCTATTAGTCTTGAATAGAAGCAGATCAGGTTTGTTGTACATGATCTTCCTTGTCTAAATCCAAATTGGTTTGGATTCAGTATAATTTTTTCTTCCAGATGTTTAACCCATCTACTTTTGATAACTTTTTCATATATTTTTGCTACTGTGCTTGTTAGGGGAGCCAGTCTGTAGTTGGTTGGATCTTCCTTGTTTCCTTCTTTATATATTGGTACAATATTTGCATTTTCCAGTCCTGTGGTACCTTTCCTTCTTTGAGTATTTATTTATATTGTATATTTAGCCCGTCAGATCCTCTATGCATTTTTTCAATATCTAATTTCCAATTCCATCCAGATCGTGTGATTTTCTGACATCAAGATTTTTTATCTGGTCTCTGATTTTCTTCTGTGTTACAGTTATTTACTTCATGGGGGTCTCTTTCTATTCTCTCACATTTCTGTGAACTTTCAATTGTGAATACCAATTTGAAATGATTACTCATAATTTCAGCCATTTTTAGTTCTTCTGTATATTCATAACTTCCCTGGCGCAGCTTTTCCATTTCTTGTTTATTTTTCAGTTTACCATTTACATACATGTAAAATAGTTTAGGTTATTCCTTGCATTTTTCTATCATGTCACTTTCATAGCCTCTCTTTTCATCTCTGCATATTTTTATATAATCATTTCTTAGTTTGATGTATGTTCAAGTCCACAAAGTGTTTCAAACTACATAAGACCACTCAAAAAGAAGTGTTTAAATTACTGGCTAGCGTAAGTGCCAAAGGCTACTGGGTTAGACAACATTCCTACGAGGTTTGTTAAGGATGGAGCCACAATTATTACTCCCCCAATAACCCACATAATAAATTTGTCTATTGGTTCAGGATTTATCCCAAGCAACATGAAAAGGGCTCAGGTAACACCTCTTTATAAGAAAAACGCAAAAACTGAGGCAGGTAACTACAGGCCTGTTTCAATTCTAGGTATTATTTCCAAGGTGTTGGAACGTATCGTAAACAATCAGTTAGATACCTACCTCAGGGAACGTAATCTACTATACGGTATGCAATCTGGTTTTAGAACGAATTACTCAACAGACACCAGCTTAATATACCTTTACGATCTGATAAAACAGGAATGCGACAGAGGTAATTACATGGGTTTAGTCTTGTTGGATCTACAAGAGGCATTTGATACAATGGACCATGATATTTTATTAAAAAACCTTCAGGCATTAGGAGTGGCAAATATTGGCTGGTTCAAGTCCTACCTTACAGGTCGCAAACAACTAGTACAGGTAAATGAAGCCTGCTCAGATGACAGAGAGATAACTTATGGTGTGCCACAAGGTTCTATTCTAGGACCGCTACTATTCCTGGTCTATATTAATGACATGCCAGGTGCGGTGAACTGTAAGTTACTGCTATTTGCAGATGACTCCGCTCTAATTGTCTCAGGTAGGGACCCAGTTGAAGTAGAGGAGAAACTGAGTGTCGAACTGTCATCGGTCCAGGAGTGGCTCACAGATAATACGCTGTCTTTACACCTCGGTAAAATGGAAAGTACTGTCTTCGCATCAAAACCCAACCTCAGGAAACACAGCGATGTACAGGTCAGATGTGGGGTTAATGTCTTGGAGTCAAAACAAGAGGTAACCTATCTTGGAATACCCTTAGATCAGTCCCTCTCAGGGAATGCCATAACGGATAAGATTGTATCCAAATGTTCACATAAAGTCAAATTTTTGTACAGAAAAGCCAGAAATTTTGATCTGGAAACAAAGAAGCTTCTGGTCTCAGCCTTGTTACAACATCACTTTGATTACGCTTGTAGCTCTTGGTACAGTAGTTTGAGCAGAAAAAACCAGTCCCGGCTAAAGGTTACACAAAATAAGATAATTAGATTCATACTAAATTTACCTCAACGTAGTCATATTGGTACTGAAGAATTTAGCAGAGTAAGATTGTTACCTGTAAAATATCGTGTCCAGCAGCTGAAACTAAACCAGGTTTACAATGTCGTTCATAATTCTGCTCCCTCATATGTGAGCTGTAATTTTACATTATCGGCTGAGAACCGAACCCGGAACAGTCAAGAGTCTCTTATTGTACCTCATGCAGGTCCCTTCACCAAAAACAGTTTTCACTTCACAGATGCTCTACTATGGAACTCACTACCTGTGTCCATTAAGAAGTCAAATAGCAAGGTTACCTTCAAGAAAAAAGTCAAGGGTTACTATATGTCTCAGCTATGGACAGAGAACAGCCTTGATTTTGTGTACTACTAGCTTAGTGAGGGATACCTGATTCCATGAGTAATACCATCCAAATCTGCGTTCACTCATAACTGTTCTAACCTCCCCCTTTTTTTGTTCTTCAGAAGTTTAGTTTAGCATAACAATGATTGATGTTTACAAATGGTTTCCACCTTTGTTTTGACAGTCATAATATGGTATATGTCTCAGGTAAGGTCCGAGAACAGTTATGATCTGACCTTTTTCCTCGTTCTCCTTGTTGTTTTACTCATTCAAGTACTGGTCCCCTGTACCCTACCTCTGGTGCTTCAGGTTATAATGTACTACTCCCTAGTGCTCATACTAATTGCCCACTCCATCCTGAGATTCAGGTTAAATGTTAGATTCAATTAATAGGTGACCCTAGCTGCAGTGTAGCATTCACTATAACTACATCTTGTTACAGATGTAGAATATTGTAGTATATAATTAATGGTACTACTCTGATATAGTACTCATACATGTTGATACAACTGTAGAATAATGCAGTATATCATTAATGGTACTACTCTGATATAGTACTCACTCATACTGTTTTGTTACAGTTTAACATTATTTTGTTGTTCCTTTGCTTAATGCAATGTTCCTTTTTGTGATGGTGCTCAAATTTTTTGTCCCAATATTCCTATGTATACAAACATTTTAGTAATATTAGAAAAACTATAACAATGTTTATGTGTCATATGTGTTCTGACTGGTATTACTCATGATTGTCTCTGGTCCCCTTAACCCCCTACGTATGTTGTCAGTGCGACTTAGTGTAGAATAACAATCTGATGAGGACCACAATGGAAATAAGCGTACATGCTTTTTGTGTTATCCTCGGCAATTTGCATTTATTTTTCTGAACTATGTGTTCTTGTCATTATTTGCACTTCATGTACATTGATTCATTGCCAAATAAAGTCTATCTCTATCTCTTTGCCATTTACTTGTTTTTTGTCTTTTTTCCATCTTTTCCAAGCTCTGTCTCTTCTATCCTTAGCCTCACTGCATTTTTTGTTGTACCAGCTTTTTATATATACTCTTTCTTGCTTTTGTTGTGGTACATATTTGTTCACTCCCTCATTGTAAATTTCCTTTAGTATATTCCATTTCTCTTCCATCTTTGTTTCTTCATTTAGGAATTTATCCCAGTTTGCATTATGAAAGAATTTTTTTAGTTTCTCAAAATTTGTTTTGTTGCACATTAGTCTTCCTTTTCTATGTTTCTCATTTCTTCTAAGTCCATTTGCTCTTTTAGTTTGAATTCTATTAGTACATGGTCACTCTTTTCTATTGGAGTTTTGTAATCAATTCTGTCCACAATTTCAGGTTCTGACATAAGTATTAAATCCAGTCTCGATGGTTCCTCATTGTTTCTATATCTGGTATTTTCTTTTATCCACTGAGTCCTTATATATTCAATGGTCACATCAAGTAGCATGTTTCCCCAGAGGTCTTCTCCACCCTTCGCTGTCATTTCTTCCCAACATATTTCTTTTGAATTAAAATCACCCATAATTACTATATTTCCTCTTTCTTTCAGTATATTAGTTAGTTCATGTTTTTGTATCTTCCAACAGTTTGGAATTATCACTTTCAGTCCAGAACTATATTTTGGGGGGCACATACACTACTACAAATTTTCTACTTTTCATGTAATTGCTTTCAACTTTTATCATAATTGATTCTACACTGTTTTTCCTTCTGTTATCTTTGTCACATTTAAGTCTTTCCAAGTCAAAAATAATACTCCCCCTCTCTGTTTTTCCTTTCTATTCTTTGTCCAACAGTTGTATAGACCTTGTCCCAGAGTATTTGGTAGTAGAGTACTTTTTAATTTAGTTTCTACTATTCCCATCATGTCTGGTTTTCTAATGCCAGATAGTAATTAAATTCATTCAGTCCTGAAATCATTCTGTCTATGTTGGCATAGGCTAACTTTAATTTTTTCCTTTCTCATTTTATTTCTATTTTGTTTCCTTTATCTTGATATACCATTTTCTCAGCCTCAGGTCCACCACTCTCCCCCCAAAAAATAATTCTTTTCAGTCTCAGTTCTCTTTTCATTTTTTTCATTTGCTTCATTTCTAAGTTCCTTTTCTTTCTCTTTTTCTTCATCACTCATTTTCTTTGGAGACAACAATTTGGTGTCTGGCTTGCCGAGGTTGGTCCAGAAGGACATTAGGCACTACCCATTTGCTCATCAAGATTGTGTCTTGAATTGTGATTTGATTAAAAACTAATCTCAAAGGGTGGAAAGTGATTAATTCTCTTTCTGGCTTTTAATTAAAGATTCCCTAGTCAAAGTAGGAAGGGAAGTATTAGGAGTGTAGGCAGTACTGCTGTTTTCCAAGATGAGCACATCAATATCCAAGGATTGTACTGGGCATGTAGCTGTGTTTTCCTATGAAGTGCAAATGTTATATTTGCCATTTTATTTTCTGGTGGTCTGAGATCTTGTTACAGCACATACAGGAAAAATGGATGGGTCCTCTAGTAAGGTCTCATCAGTTATTGGGTCATTAGTAACTACAGGAGAATTAACTTTACTATCTGCTAGGTCATATGACAATAGTAGTTGAATGCCAACCACTGGCATTTCATCAACTGCAGAGACAACTACATCTCCCTTGACTATGTCAGTCTTTAGATACACTCTGTGAAGTGGGAGTTTTCTAATTCCTGCTACTGTGTCAATAATGAAATCCTGATTCAAGTAAGACTCAGAGGGGTTTGGTAATGTGTCAGCAAACACAAGAGTTTGTATAGCACCTGTATCTCTAAGGACAGAAGTGGGTTTTGATTCACTATTATAGAAATTACATATAGTTCCTTTCATCACAAAAGGATCAATATGGGGAGTACATTCTTTACTTCAGTCAGTAAATTGTGGGAGAGAATGGGAGTTGGAGATTCTGTCTTAGCTTGTGATGAGGAAGTGAGTTTGGACATACTTTGGGAGGGCAATTCATTTTGTCAATTTGTCCAAGCTAGGCTACAATAACTAGTTGGACCAGGGGAAATACTTGACACAAGCACTGATTATGAATGAGTTTAAATATTGGGTCTTCCTATTCATAGAAACTATGTCCAAATTTATAGCAATAATTACAAGTTGGAATAGGACTGCAATAACATCTAGGATAGGTTGTTTGATAATACCTATCATCATGAAACTCTAAAATTTTCCCTTGTTTGCTGACTTTACTTCTCCCTTAAATAAGATGGGATTGCTGTGTTGGCTTTGAGTAGTTTTGATATCAGAGTTAAATTTATTTGTATCTTTTTTCTTTCTTTTTAATGAATGAGAGTGTATTAATCCACCATTTTGGCAGCTCTAGCTAGATCAGAATGATTTCTTTCCTCAAGATAGATTCTAAGATCTTGATCTTGGTCACCGAATTTCATTAAAGACATTGACAGATTGGAAAAAATTCAACGGCAAGCCACAAAACTGATTCCAAATATCAAAAATAAATCATACGAAAATTGACTAAAACATATGAATCTGTTTTCCCTATAAAAGCATAGACTCAGAGGTGACTTGATACAAGTCTTTAAGATTCTAAAGGGAATTGACAATATCAAAAGTGACAAAATTTTCACACTGAATAAGAATCAGACATAAACAATGGTCTCAAACTGTCCGCAAATAGATTTAATTTGGAAGTGGGTAGAAACAACTTTGCCAACCATGTAGTTAATGAATGGAATAAACTTCCTGCAGAGGCAGTGCAATGTAGTTCAGTTCAAAGCTTTAAGAATCATTTAGATAAACACCTAAGCAAGATGCTGTAATTATTATAATTTGTTTTATATTATTTGTTTTGTTATAATTTGTCTGTTTGTTTATTATTATTTGCTTGATTCTCATTTATTATTAGCTATATATCAATTCATTATTTACTATTTACCTGTTCATTTATTTATTATTTAACTATACCTATGCATTTATTTGATTTATTATTTACATTATTATGGTTTTTATTTATTTATTTATTTATCATTATTATGATTTTTTTTGCATCTGACCTAGATATGGACCAAAAGGTCTCCTGTCAGCATGCTCCACCTTTGTAATCCTTTGTAATCTAGTTGTTTCTTGAACTGTTCTAGCTACATTCTCTTAATTTTAGAAATGAGTATGTTTGTGGGTTTCAGCCAACTATCTCCATACCTAACCATCTGCACACTAAACTCTTCTGTATGTCTCTTGGGAAGCCTTTTTGAAATTCCTAAACTTCAACCTATTAGCCTCTGGCACAAGTTCATATGCTGCTAACGCCTGGACTTTTACATTATTGTATTCACTGTTTCATTTAGAGATTTCTATACTTTTTGAACTGTACTTTGGGTGAGTAAACTCCAATAATTCCTATCTACTCCTACTTGATTTAGAACTTTCTTTGTCTGTTCAAAGAAGACTTCTGGTTTGTCTTCTGTGAAAATGGGAAGGAGGTGAGTATACTTAGAAACATCAAACAACTCTGTTTCCCTCTTAACTGTGGATACAAGCTAATTCTGTTTCCTTGTCAGCCTCAATTTATAGTCTTTCCATCTCGATTCTGTTTTTTTCCATTTCTATCCTTAGTCTTTTAAACATGATCTGTGCCTCTATCTCTTGAACAATGAAAATATGATTTAAGGCATTCCTAATGTTTCTTCTTCAACTAAATGTTCAACTAACTCTTGAAATAATATTTCCTTTTCCTCCTTGTGTCTAATGTTAGGTTATACTTCGTGGTTATGTTTTACAGTTGTGTTTTTGTTGCTGAATACATTTTGGGTTCTAGGTAGTCATTAGAGAAACTATTTGAAATGTGTAGCACAGTAAGTCACATACATACCTTGTACATAAATAGGTTTGAGATAAACATATATTACATATGACATGACAATGAATAAAATGACTAATTAATCATTAAAGGTCTGGTCTAAACATACATTTTATTCATGCAAGGGCATGATGAGGCCTTTGAAGAGGTCTCAGCTCAGGCTGACACAATGAATGAGTTTCCAATCAGTCTTCATGAAATAGAGCAAATTTTTTTTTGGAGGAAAGCAAGGGGAGCTAAAAACCAGGTTTAGAAGATATAAATGTAGAAGTATGGGAAGTGCTCAATCTCCTGGGATCATTGGATGTGACAAAAGCTTCAGGACCTGACAGGATCTCAAACTGGATACTAAAAGAGTGTAAAGAACAACTACTGGACAAGATTCACAGTCTTATTCCATGTTCATTGAAAGGAGGCATTGTACTGCTTGATTGGAAAAGGACAAATGTGATGCCAATTCACAAAGGTGGAAATAAGGAAACACCATTAATTAGGCTGGTATTATTGATCAGCACAATAGTGAAATTATATAAAAAGATTGTGAAAGATCAATGGACTAAATATCTTGAAGAGATGAAATTTTGACAGTCATTTTGGCTTCAGATCTAGAAGGTCATATATGTTGAACCTTTTAAACTTTTACTTGAGAGTGACTGATGCGCTGCAAGAGAGAGAGGGATGGGTTGACTGTGTGTACCTCAACCTAGAGAAGTCATTTGACAAACTACCTCACAGTCAAATAATGTGGAAGGAACAATAAGCTATGCTAACATGTTTGCAGAGTGTGTAAAAATCACGTGAAGAATGATAGACCTGGAGGAAGGTAGACTATTGCAAAAAGACCAAGACACTATTTTTGCAGAGGCCAAGAATGGGAAATGAAGTTCAATACCAAGAAATGGGCAATGAAGGCAAAGACCATACTCAAACTATTCCTTGACAAGTGAACCCATTACAAAAGCAAAGGAGGATAAAGATTTGGGAGTGTTGATAAAAGACAACCTGTCTCCTGACAGACATATCAACTGGATTGTGGGAGAGACATATGAACTACTGTAGAAGATTAAAGGGGCATTTCACTCCATGTATGAAGAGATGATGAAAAAACTCATTGAAACCCTGATCTGTCCAAGAACAAAATATGCATAAGCTGTATGGTCTCCACACAGAGTGGAGGTTATAAACAAGATCAAAAGAATACAAAGGGCAGCAACCAAACTGGTCCACAGTCTGGTAGATAAACCATATGAGGAAAGATTAAAAACACTGGGTCTGCCATCTTTGAAAGATGAAAGAGAAAGATGTGATATGATTACATTATTCAGGTCACTTAAGGGGATAGATTATGTTGACAGAAAAGACCTCCTAATTAAAGATGTGAGGGTTCTAAGAGCTCATGGGAGTAAATTAAGAAAGACCATATGTCTGTGGGATGTGATGAAATACAGTTTTCCTTATAATGCATAAATACTTGGAATAGCTTAGGTGATATAGCCCAAGCTCAAACAATACACAAGGTAAAATCCAAATATGATAACTGGAAATCAAGGGCATAGGTTAAGTTTGAACTGTGCATGAATTTGGGGCTAGGTGTGATAAGAAATTAGAGAATAGGAGACAGGACCCAATGAACATTGCACCTTTCCTGTATACAATTAGGTAAATACAACCACAACACAAAAGACTGAGCAACTTATCCTACACTACCTCACACCAACAATCCTTAGACAACACAATATTTCTTCCTTGAGTGACCTATGGGTCTGCCAAGCAGATGTTTGGTGTTTACCTGGGAGCTATGGGTTTCCTTCAAGAGATCTAGAGTAACAGATTCATTTACTTCTTTTTTAAGGGTAGCTATTCCTGGTGTGTATATGGGATTGTATTTCTTCCTATAGGCTCTTGGAATATCTCTTGCTGCCTTTCTAAATGGTTATTGCTCAGTCAATAGATGGAAACTGATCTATGGCAAAGGTCTCCAAATTCTTTTCAATTTCACCTGCATGTTTTTGTCAGTTTGCTTTTCTATTGTTCATGAATGTTTTCTTGTAAATATGTTTTATTTTGCCTCCTAGTTCTATAGTAAATTTTACTGGAAAGTGGTATGTTATCCTATGTTGTGTTTGCGAGAGGGTGAGCATAATTTTAAGTCTGGGGAAGTTTCTTGTTGGTCATGCTGATAAGGTTGCCTGGTGGAATGATTGCTGGAATTACAAAGGATTACATAGGAGGAGCATGCTCACAGGAGACCTTTTGGTCCATAATTAGGTTGGATGCAGAAAAAATGATAATAATGATAAATAAATAAAAATTATAATAATATAAATAATAATAAAATAAATGCATCGGTATAATTAAAAAATAAACAAACAGGTAAATAGTAAATAATAGTAAGTTGACAGATAACTAATAAATGAAAATCAAGCAAATAATAATAAACAAACAAATAATAACAAACAAATAATTGGAATTGAACATGTTTAGGCTGGGAATTTGTTCTAACATTTTGTTTCCTCTTTGATCTGCTGCTAATGTTTTTAGCCAGATTGGGTTGTACCCTTTCATATCACCCACCAGTATGTGGTTTGTAAAAGAGTTGGGAAACTACCATTTAGCATTGTAACCCCACAGGGTTGATGTAGCGGTTGGAATAAAGATACTTATGATTTTGTACATTTTCTGTAAGTTTGGATTGTAATTACTTCAGAAGTGTATTCTACTTGCATATACTTTTTTTTTCTTTCTTTTGGATGAATAGAGGACAAGGGAGAGAAGGGGTGGCTATATTAGTAAGTGAAGTAATAGGTAAATGTGTGGTGGAGTGGAAGAAGCTTTCTTCAAGGTTAATGTGGATGCAGGTGAAATTGTAAGTGCAAATGGGCCTGGTAGTGAGAAGAGTGTAGAGGAAAGGGAGGCTTTTTGGATAAATTTAAATGAGCACATAGAGGTTTTAGGGAGAAGTGTTGATGCATTGGTATAGGGAGCTCTCAATGCTAGGGTAGGAGATGAATCAATAGATGGAATGGTTGGGAAATGTGGAGTTCCAGAAAAAAATCATAGTGGAGTTGCTGGTAAAGGTGTGCTTAGAGAGTTCATGATAGCTAACACAGTGTTTAGGAAGAAAGTCAAGCATAAGTACACATGGGAGAGGGTGGTGGATGGAAGGGTGGTAGATACGGCTTTCATGGACTATAGTGGCAACCAGGAGAAGAGTAGGATATACATGTTCTAAAGGGAGGGGGAGACAGTGGTGGAATATTGAAAGTTGAGGATAGCTGGAGAAAGGAAAAGGACAGAAGGTAGGGAGGTGCTTAGAGTAAGCTGCTTAAATGAGAATGAAAAGGAGTACAAGAGGAAGCTGAGAGAAGAGTGGGAAGGAGTGAAAGATAGAGTAGAACTAAGATTGGAGGAGGAATGGGGATGTTTTAAGGAAGAAGTCACAAGGTGTTGGTGTGTGGAACAAGGAGGGGAGGAAATAGGAGGGGTAGTGAGTAGTGGGATGAAGCAAAGAAGGTTATACAAGAGAGAAACAAGCATTCATAGATTGGCTACAAAATAGGATGAATCATATGAGAGGTACAAAAAAAAAAAAGTAAGAAAAAAAAAAAAAAAAAAAAAAAAAGGAGAGAGAAGTAAAGCATATGATCAAGGAGGCAAAAAGGAGAGCAGATGTGAAATGAGGAAAGATTATGACAATATATGGGACAGGAAGAAAGCTGTTAAGAGTTGTCAAGATTTTTTACAAGAGTAGTAGAGCCTGTGTTGGAATTAGAAATGGAGAAAGTGAGTGGTTTGAGGTAAAGGTGGGACTTTGCCTGGGATGTGTTATGTTGCCAAGGCTGTTCAATTTATACATGGATTGGGTGGTGCAAGAGGTAAATGCATGGGTAATAGGCCAGGGACTGGAGATGGTTAAAGAAAATGGAGAAAAATGAGAGATAAGCCAGTTGTTGTTTGCTGGTGACACTGGCAGGATCAGAGGAGGGATTAAGGGAGTTAGTGATGGAGTTTGGGAAGAGGTGGAAAAGATGGAAGTTGGAGATAAATGTAGGTAAAAGTAAGGTGATAAGATGTACAAGGGGAGATGATAGCAGCAAATTGGAAGCGAGTATTAAGGGAGAGAGACTGGAGGAAGTGGATAGGTTTATATACTTGGGGTCGAATGTGACAGGAATGGAAGAAGTGGAGGTGGAGGTAGATTGCAGATTGAGAGAAACAAGTAAATGCCTTGGGGGATTAAAAAGTGTAATAAAAACAGACACTTGAAAATGGATACTAAAAAGAGATAGTATGAAGGGTTGATTGTGTTGACAACACTGTATGGGGCAGAAACATGGAACATAAGAGAGGAAAATTTTAAATGCGTTTGATATGAAATGTCTGCGGAGTACGGACAGAGTGAGAAACCAGGTGAGGAGAGAGGGGGTGGAAAAGGAATTGGGAGATAGGGTTGATGAAAAAGTATTGGGATGGTTTGGACACATGGAAAGAATGAGTGCAGTCAGATTAGTAAAAGAAGTGTGGAAGGCAGAGGTGGATGGAGCAAACATGAATGGGTAACTAAGGTTCAGATGAATGGATGGCATAACAGGGGCATTGGGAAAGAAGGGGATGTCTGTTGAGGAAGGAAGAGAGAAAAACAGAGGATAGGGGTGAGTGGAGAACGGTTATGTATGGATGATGTTGCGATGCATAGAAGGGAGTGGGTTAGGAAGTATGTGTGAATGATATTTTGATGTAGCCTGAGGGAATTTTTCCCAGCTCTTTTTCTGCATGAGGGGATGGAGAGGGGGGTCACCAATTAAATGAAGCAGCCTTGTTGTGTCTTGCAGAATTGCTTCTGACCCCGGGTACTCAGCAAGATGCAGGGATGACCTGTCATGCAGGAGGAGCCAAGAAAATAGGAGGGAGGGGTGGTGAATGGGAGTGGAGTATGTGGGGATGAAATGGGTAGGAATGGATTTTTGCCTTTAACTAGTTCCCTTGTAAGGGGGAAAAAAAAAGCCCTTGGTATATGTATGTTCTTTTGTGTTTTTAGGAAAATACATGCTATGTTAATACTTTGAGTCCACCTGTGTTTTATGTGGTCTTCCCTTGTGTATTTTGAAATTCTTTTGTATAGAAATAAATGTCAGATTCATGCAGAATAAGTAAATCTTGAAAATGTTTGAACACCTCTTACATTACTCTCTTTATACATGTAATGGTTGGGTCAGTACAATTTTCATCTTGTAATTGAGGGGAGTGGAGTGTGATAGGGATAGAATGGGTGGGAGTGGTTTTTATGCCTTTGTTTTTTGGCTACCTCCCTTATATGGGGGAAAAAGCCTTTGGTATATGTAATTGTTTACTGTAAATTACTCTTTACAGTCCAGTTAAGTAACCCCAGTGTGAAGGATCGCAGGCTTCCTCTCTTGGCCAGATAAAGTGCACCCCTATGGGAAATCTGGGAGATGAACCCATATGGGATAAAACATACCCCAAATAGTGTGGGTGTGGGTGTTTTTGCCCTTTAAGAACCTTTCTTTAGGGGCCGGGGATCCCTCCCCCCTGGTAGGTGATATACACCAAACTGGGAGTCCTCCCACCCTAACTACGTAACATGCATCCCATGTTAAGGCAAGATTAAGTTAGGTCTAATTACTTTTGGTTAAACTACATGTGGTTAAGTCTGGTCAGGGTAGAGCAAAATATACATTTCCCCTATCAGTTCTTGCAGATTTGAACAATTATGTTGTTCGTATCTAAAGAATATATCAGGTTTTCCTCGCTCTCTCAACCCAAATCCCGATTTCCTAACGTGGTTCCCAACACTGATGGACCCTGGGGTATGAAGTGGAATATCGAGTGATTGCGGAAATTAACGAACTTCGTCCGTTCAAACCTGGGAGAACTTGAACACATGTCTAAGTTTCTAAAACAAAATCATGTATATCGACACTGCGTGTTTTTAATTTATTTTCTATTTAAAATACACATAGAAAAAATCCACCTCTAAAAGGAAGACGAGTGAAATAGCAAAAATTGTAGGTGAGGAAATAGTTTTTAGCAGAAGAGATCTCTAAGTTTCCATTTACACAATTACGGAAGTTGGTTTACATACAATGATATTGATGTTTGTCAGTCTCAATTTGTTTATAAATAGCTATCGACATTACTATCAACTTGCGGTACTCATAATTACAAAAGCTGACCGATATATCATATACGAAAGAATTGTAGCTGAGACGCGAAAATAGCAAGTCCCAGATTATTATTGCTATTATCATTTTTTTTTCTTAAAAATATCTACCGATGTAACTGCCAACTGTAGTACTTAAATATGGAGTTCAAAACACTCAAAATAATGAGTTGGCCGATAATATAGGTAAGATTTGCTGCTGAGACCTGACCTAACCTAACCTAGCTCTTGGTATAAATGCTCGCCCCTGTTAAAAACAGCTGCCGATATCATTATTAATTTACAGTACTTATATAGGTGGTTTAAAATACTCAGAATGGTAAGTGCTAGCCGATGATATAGGTAAGAATTGCATCTATCCGTCTGGCAAACTTCTTTATAAATACCTTCCAAACTTTTCCCACTTTACACTACAGTATATGGGAATTTTTCCCATTCCCAGTACTTTATGATAACATATTAGGAAAAAAAAATTCCCACAGTCACACCGGGATTATTTAATTGATATGCTATTCATATATGGAAAAGTTTCATCCCAGATGAAACATACCGTATTGTTTCAAAATACTTTTTACCATCTCATAAAGTTCCTCTCAGTAGACAAAAAGCTTAAGTGTAACCCAGAACAACTGAAATTCATTGCCAGGCTTAAACGAACTAATATAATTGTTGTTGAAAAAAAATTCCTTACATTCAGACAGGAATCATCACACGGCGAAAATAGCAAACGGAACTAAAATCCACCGTGCAGTAAATATCGCATCATCCTTTTCATAATAGTACATACTCCTGGTATGACCCTGTTTATATGTTAAATAAATTTTCAGCTAGTTTACCCTAGCTTTCAATGTAATAACTTTAACATGTCAGGCTCCCTGCCAATGCAATATTTACTGTACTTACTATTAGTTTCAACATTGTCTCTGTCCAGGATCTCTTACTCGCTTTATTTTTTTATTCAACGGCAGTGTTGCCAAATTATCATAGGCACCTGACCTCAAAACGTTTCTATTTCAGCAATACTAGCGTTAATACATTCGTGCTGATTGGTTACTGTTACCAGGCGTACTGCACAGCAAACCAAAGGTTACCCCGATATACCATTCCGTTTTGATGCTACCAACAAGCGAATTTATTCAGAAAAACTACACTGTGCACCAAAAGACTTGTATAGTTTATACATGATATAATCAAGATGATGATAAGGCTGTCATTTCAGAGATTCTGAGGTTTTTAATCGAATACTGCTGTGTAAGAAAACTTGAGCATACACATCATACAGTAAGCATTACTAAACCACACTATGGAACAAATCGGCGCCAAAGCTTGGCGGTTTCTAGGTCTGGCCGGGCTGAAATAGGCCAACTTTGACCCGATCTTTATTTTTGGAGATGATGACGACGATGATGATAATGATAACGATAAAAATATTAGTGATGGTACTATTGACAATGATGTTGATGATAATAGTAATGATGATAAGAATAATAATTTGGATAATAATAATAATAATAATAATAATAATAATAATAATACATATACCGAGGCTTTTTCCCCCTTACAAGGGGGGGGGGGTAGCCAAAAGAAAAGGTATAAAACCATTCCCACCCATTCCATCCCTAAATACACTCCACCCCCTCCACCCTCCCTCTTATCTTAGCACCTCCCGGATGACGGGTCATCCCTGCACCTTGCCCTCTGAAACTACTACACTCACACTTGTCCCCTTTTCCCTTGTAAAGTGGAACTATACAGGCACTCATCCACTCCTCTGGCACTCTACCCTTTCTTAAACAAACATTAAATAACCTCACCAGCCAGTCCACCATCACTGTACCTCTTTTTTTTTTTAGACATTCTGCATGACACCCATCCAACCCAGGTGCTTTACCTACTCTCACCATCTTAACAACTGCCTTCACTTCAAATTTCCTTATATCTCCTCCATTTTCTCACTCATCACTGTCATTTTCTAAGCACTACCCACTGCAACAACCTTTCCCTCCCTATCCTCCTTCACATTTAACAACTCCCTAAAATACTCTTCCCATCTTCTTCTTATTGCCGTCTCATCTATTGTCATCTCTCCATCTGCATCTTTTACCTTTTCTTCTCAACTTGATTCGCCTCCCCTTCCCCTCTTAATTTCTTTCCAAATCATCTTTTTATTGCTTAAAAAAATTCTGTCTTACTCCTACCCCATTTCGCATCTGCTTTCCTCTTTGCCTCTTTTATCTTATGCTTTATTTTTATTTTATTTTCTTTGTGCCTCTCATATGATTCTCTCGTCCTATTTTGTAACCAATCTGTGAATGTTCGTTCCTTTTCTTCTACCACCTTCTTTGATTCCTCATCCCACCACTTCTAGTTCTCTATCCTTCATTCCCTCCCACTCTTCTCTCAATTTCTTCTAGTACCCCTTCTCCTTTTCTTTCTCATTTAAGCAGTTTACTTTAAGCACCTTCTTAACTTCTGTCTTTTTTCTCTTTCTCCATCTATCCTCCCCTCTCAACTTACCTTGTACCAAATAATTATCTGATATTCCCTCACTCTCTCCCCTTAGAACATGTACATCTTTAACTTTTCCTACTATTCTCCTGATTAGCACTATATAGTCCATTAACGCCCTAACTACCACCTTTCCATCCACCACCCTCTCCCATGTGTACTTACGCTTGACTTTCTTCCTAAACACTGTATTTACTATCATCAACTCTCTAGACACATCTACGTCATCAACTGTCCACTACAAATTTCTCCAGGAACTCTACACTTCCCAACCACTCCGTCTATCGTTTTTTTCCTACCGTAGCATTAAGATGTCCCAATACCACTACATTGACATATCTCCCTAAACCCTCTATGCACTCATTTAAATATACCCAAAAAGCTTCCCTTTCATCTACATTATTCTCACTACCAGGTTCATATGCACTTACAAAAACCCATATCTCCCTTCCCAGTTTCACCTTCATCCACATTAACCTAGAAGAAACCTCCTTCCACTCCAGCACACGCTTACTTATCTCTTCACTTACTAGTAAAGCCACCCCTTCTCTCCTTCGTCCTCTCTTCACTCGTAACACCCTCCCAACTACATTCCTAAATTCAAACTCACCCCTCTCTTTCTACTTTGTTTCACTCAATGCTAACTCATCCACCTTTCTTCTCACAAACACGCTGCCTATTTCTTCCTGTTTACTCTCATCTGTACCACATTAACGGATTTTAAAAGACCCAAACTTTAGGGTTCTGGTTGAAAAACTCCTCCCAGATCCTGTTATGCCTTTATTATTACTATTATCATTATTATTATTATTATTATTATTATTATTATTATTATTATTATTATTATTATTATTATTATTATTATTATTATTACTATTACTATTATTATTATTATTATTATTATTATCATGATTATTATTATCATTATTATTATTATTATTATTATTACTATTATTATTATTATTATCATTATCATTATTATTATTACTATTATTATTATTACTATTATTATTGTTATTGTTATTATTATTATCATTATCATTATTAATCACTATTATTCTTATTACTAATGATTATCATTATTATTATTATTATTGCTAATCATTATTATTATTATTATTATTATTATTATTATTATTATTATTATTATTATTATTATCATTATTATTGTTATTGTTATTATTATTATCATTATCATTACTATTATCATTATTATTCTTAAAATTATTATTATCATTACTATTATTATTATCATTATTATTATTATTATTATTATTATTATTATTATTATTATTATTATTATTATTATTATTATTATTATTATTATTATTATTATACATACATACATACATACATACATAAATACGTACATACATATATCAGATACCATGTCCCTTACCACTTATCATCTCTATCCACAAAGTTATCTAATCTCTCATAGTAGCCAATTGTTTCAACGCTCACTTCCTGGTTACTAAGTCTATTTCATTCGATTACCACTCCGCTGGTCAAATCAGTTCTTGTCTATTTCCTTCTTAAATCTAAATTTGCCCAATTTTAATTCATTACTACGAGTCCTGCTCTACTGTCTTGATATGATGACCCTGCCTGCGTCACCCTTATTAAAGCCCTTGACCCATTTGAATATCTCTATTAGATCACCCGTACTCTTCGTCTTTCCAGAGAGTGTAAGTTAAGGTGTCTAAGCCTGTCTTTGTATGATAAATTTCTAAGACCTTGTATACTTTTGGTCGTTCTCCTCTGTACTGATTCCAATGAATTGATATACACTCTATATGACGGAGACCAAAACTGTACCGCATGTCAAGGGTGGGTTTAACTATCGCCAGATGGAATTTAATTATTACCTTTGCACCTTTGTATTATATTTCATTGCATTGTGTTGTAAGATAAAATAGGGAAACCCGCACTCAGAAATACGAGTCCCAGAGATACTAAAGGTGTGAAGGAATAAGTCATATTGGAACTGATGATACATTTAGCAAATCATTCAACATTATAAGCTATGGTAACAGGCAAATACGGAAGTTGCAGAACTAAAGATGCCAAAATCAGAAGTTAGAGCAGAATTAAATTTAAAGTACAACAAAGGTCAGATAAGCTAATCAGAAATAAAGTGTCATAGCTTAAATGTAATAAAGTAATTTGGTTACAATGTAGAAGGTACAAAGTCAGTTAGGAAGTAGAAAGAATAGAAGAACATATAGAAATGGGTAACTCGGTGAGTCTGCTTAGTCAGAGGACAGACAGGAAAGAGTCAGAAATAGTGGGTCAGAGAGAGAATTAGGGAGTTGATCAGAGCCGTTTACATTTGTGTCTGAACTTATGTTTTAATTACTCCGAAGTGTTTGAAAAACTTGTTATGTTGGAAATATATGGACAACGAAAGAAAATCTTTTATTAGCCACGCTACCTTTCCAACATTTGTAATACTTCTAGTAACAAGTCCCAATGCCCTGTTAGCCTTATTCCTGGCACTAATGCACTGGTTCCTGGATCTAAGATCTGGACTCACTAATATTTCTAAGTCCTTTTCACATTTTTTTCTCTCTAATACTCGTATGACGTTATCTAAGCTATACCCTTTGCCACTTCTCCGACTACGCAAGCAATTCATTAAGATCCTCCCACAGTATCCCAGCATCTTTCCATGACCTAATATAGCGTCCTATCTTAGCGTCATCCGCAGTCTTTATAACATCACCATTAATCCCACTGTCCTAGTCGTTTATATACATAATGAACAATAAAGGACAATAAGAAGAATGTAGAGATCAATGGTAGGAATAACACTGAGAAACAGAAAGAGAGGAAGTTGGGTGAGAGAGCAGACTGGAGTGAAAAACATTGCAGAGGCGGCGAAAAAGAGGAAATGATATTGGGCAAGTAACTAAGAACGAACGAATAATGAGCGTTGATGAACAATTGATGATGAACAAATGATGAACTCCACTAGTAACACCACCCCATTTGGATTTTACACCGTTAATGGTGACCCACTGTTTTCTGTCACTAATCCAAGCTTTAATCCATTCAAACACTTTCCCTCTATGCCATGGGCCTCGATTTTATTTGGTCTCTGGTGGGGCATCTCGTCAGGGCTATTACCCCTAGAGTGGTACCAAACTTACTCGGGTATTTCCTCATTCCATCAAAATTAGCCTTGTTAGAGTCAGGTACTAATACGTTTTTCTTACTTTAATTTCTTTTCATTTATTGCTAAATCTTATTTCTTGATGATTGCTAGTACCTAGTCTATCACTGACTAATACTTTTCTTATTATATAGTCTTTGTTTGCTAACAGTAAGCCCTAAATATTCCCATCCCTTGTAGGCTCGGTAATCATTTGCTGTAAATCTAAAAATGATTTCGCTACCTGATCTCCTGCTAAATCATCCCAGTCAATGTTCCTATTGTTAAAATCTCCCATGATCACAACATTCTTCTATATCTGTCACAACAGAGGCCCAGCCTGTTCTATAATCAGGTTAGGAAGTTTATAGAGAACCCCGATAATAACTTTCTCCTGCCTGCCTTTAATCTTCACTTAAATTGATTCCACGCCCACCTCATCCTTAATCGAGTTGTTGATAATACATTTATTTACTTATTTTTTAACGAAAAGTCTTACTCTCTTCCCTTCCTGTCATCCCTATCCTTGTGAAGTAGTCTGTATCCCTCTACCTCGATTTCTGGATGAAAATGTCATAACGAAAGGAATGTAGATTTGATATATCTGGATTGTCAGAAAGCTTTTCATGCTGTCATACTCGAAATACTACTAACTAAACTCGCTTCGGATGTAATAAGATGTAACTTGCTATGCTGGTTTAGAAACTGATTGAACCATTGTAAATAACGAGTTGTTCTGAATGGTAAATTTTTTTATTAAGAAAAAGGTTACGGGTGGAGTTCCTCTCTAGGGTCACTTCTGTTCATAGACCACTTAAATCTAGTCTAAATTCGTTGATGATAATAAGCTGTGATCACTTGAATGATCTGGATATTCAAAGATAGGTGTTAAGTTTGCACATAAATAGAAATATTAATAAGTACGACTACAAGTTATTTGAAAAAAGGATGGATTTTGGGGTAAAGACTATAAAGAAATCTAAGCAATATATTTCTAATTCAGAGAAAGCAATTACGATAATATGATTGGTAGCGCGATCTTTTGACTTAAAACATCTTTCTTTAACCAGTTATATAGATCACTGGTCAATCCACACTTAGAATATATTATTTCTGTATGATCTACAAATCTCATTAGACATTGGTAGATTGTAAAGAGTACAACGGCGAGCTACAAAACTCAGACCAAGTACAATAAAAAAACAAAAACAAATTAAGGTAACTAAACTACGTGCATAGATGCACCAATAGGTCCTTTCCCCTTTGCAAAAGGGATGACCGGCCAATTGATGCACACACTTTATCCAACTTCGTAATCCCTACCATACTACTTGAACACTTCATTTCAAACATATTTAAACTCCTCTTTTCTGCCTCTCTTAAATTCCAAGTTCCTCGTGAGTAGAATCGTCCCTTCGCACAGTCCTCTCTTTTTGCGTTCATCTCCAGACATCTATTTCTCATGACACTTTTCATTTCCCCAAGACACTTACTTGGTTCCCTTGTTTCATAATTGGTCTTCACTTCCATTCCTCCATTACATGCTACATGGGGTCCTAAATACTAAAAAAAATCTTCATTTCTTCTAGCCTCTCGCCTTTAAGACTTACCTCCAACTCACTGCTACCCTTGCACATCTCATCGTCTTAATTTTGCCCAACATCACTCTCAGCTTTCTCCTCTCACATGACCCCTCCCAAATTCCGCCACTAGCTGCCTGAAACCTTACTCTGACCCAAATATAAGTGAAGTGTCGCAAGAACTGGCTCAATTCCCACTTCTTTCCACTCACACTTACCATTTCCCATTGCCCTCGCACTTACCTCTCATACCATCCAATCCATGTATACGTTGGATGACCATTCTGACATAACGCAACCCTGGCGCAACACCTATCTTTACATCACACCACTCATTCTGTTTCCTATCCTAATACATGTTCTACTAAGCTCGTAAATTACTTTGATTGTCCTCAGCGGCCTTCTATCTATCTTATTCATCTACAACGCACCCTACAATACCTTCCTGTCAACCCTATCATATGTCTTCTCCAGATACATAAAAGCCCAAATGCCATCCTTACTTATTGGCGAAAACTTCTTGCACATCTTCCTCACTACAAAATTTTGATCTACGTATCCTTTTTCTTCCCTAAACTTACACAGTTCTTCCCCAATTACTCCCTGTGTTCCCCTCCTATTCTCTCAATACCTCTCAATATATGGCTTACCAACTACACCTAACAGAATGATCCGTATAAAGCTACTACATTCATATTTGTCCCTCTTTCCTTTGCAGTGTGGAATTATAAAAACACTCCTCTAGTCCTCCGGCACATTTCCATATCCTAGGCACACATTAATCAATTACACTAACCAATGCATTTTAACTGTTCCTCCCATCGTCAGACACTTTACGTGACGCCCATCTAATCCAGGTGCTTTACCAGTTTTCATCGTTTTCAATACTCTTTGTATCTCTTCTTTTCCTACAGTTCTATCATATTCTTCCCCTGCCACAGCCATTTACCTAGCACCTTCTACTGCGACGATCAATCAATCCCTAACCTCCTCCGCGTTCACTGAATCCCTGAATTGCACCGCCCACTTCCTCTTACTGTCTCCACTTTCATTAACGTATATCCATCTTACCTTTCTTTTCCTCTCTACCTCGAAGAAACTTCCACCCCACTGCGCACTTACCTATCACTTCATTTACCAGCAGAGTCACTCCTCCCCTTCTTCACCTAATTATCACTCGTGACACTCCACCATCATACTCCCTCCCGAACTCAAACTAACCCCTCCCTTTCAACTTTGATTCATTCATTGTTAACACATCCATCTTCCTTCTCACAAACATTACCAATCTCTTCCCTTTTCCACAATCACACTCACACACAAAAAAAGGAGAATACAGGGTCTTAATGCAATCTTTGTAACATTTAAAGGTAACTGGTAACATAACAAAAATAAATAAATAAATAGATAAAAAATTGAATACTAATTAGACGAAGAAAGCTCCAAACTCTCAGGACATAGATTTACAGTCAGATATGAGTTATGTAGAAACTATTTTGCCAACTGCGACGTCAGAGACAAAAACAGACACACATAGAGAGAAAGAGAGAGAGAGAGAGAGAGAGAGAGAGAGAGAGAGAGAGAGAGAGAGAGAGAGAGAGAGAGAGAGAGAGAGAGAGAGAGAGAGAGAGAGAGAGAGAGAAATGCATCCAACCTTGTTACAAACAGAAACATATCCTGTCGGCAGTCTTTATCGGTATAAATTATTGTGATTGTAATTTATTGTAGTATTGGTGACGGCAGTGGTGAAGATGACAGACCGGTGGATAATAATTGTGGTGGTAGCGATGGTGGTAGTAATGGATAAAAGTAAAAGTAATGTCTAGATTAATGACTCTATCATTGCCTTAGCATTGTAGTTATCGTTGGTATTGGTCTTGTCTTCATCCTTAGCCTTGACATTGACCTTGGCCTTGGCACTGTCGTTGTGGTTAACGTTGGCGTCGGTGTTGCTTTGGCGTCGTTAGGTGTCGTCCGTGTTTGCATTGGTGGTTGTCGTTTCCTTTGCCGTTGCCATTGGTGTAGTGATTGTCACTGATGTTGGTGTTCCTTGGAATTAGGATTGTTTAATTGTTGTTATTAACTTTATCTCTATTGTTGTTTTTTGCTGTTGTTGTTGTTGTTGATATTTGTTATTGTTGTTGTTGATGTTGATATTAGTATTATTATTAGTTGCGTTGCTGTTGTTATTGTTGACAGTGGTGGCCTTCATTTAACTATAGAAATGAAGACCATTACAAAAGGAATGGGAATGATCGTAACACGCTAACCAGCTTGCCTACTGCTGTTGGAAATGAACAATAATTATCAGCAACGGAAATGACTATGGTAATGAGTAAGGTTTGCAATGTCAGTGTCCGTGTTCGGAAGGGGTGGAATGGGATTGATAAAAGTATGGGTGTGGTTAATGACACCTATGGCTTGGTTGGTGACGTTCTTAACGGCGATGTTAATCGTAATGGTTATGGCCAGATGAGGAGGGGTGGTGTGTGGTGAAAAGGAAGAGGGATAGGGGTTAGTGGAGTGGTCGTTTCTGAGGTAGTAAGGAAGGCAGTATGACGAACAAAGAAGCGTCCAGGTTCCTCTGCGCATGCCAAGGGTTGCGCTGCCTTAAAGGGGACAGCCGATCTCACCACCGGCACTGCCGTTTCTCCTCTTCCTCCTCCTCCTGGTTCTCGTACTCATCATTTTCCCTCGTTTCCTTCAACTCCCGCTCCTCCTCTACTTATGCTCCTATGAGATGGTGCTGGCTACTGCTTCTTCAGCTCTTTATTATAGTGTTATTTCAGATTCTCGTCTTTTTAACTCGATATTTGCTTTGTCATATATCATTTTCATTATTTTCCCCCAAGTCTCCATCAATATTGCTTTCATTTCTTTCATCTCTCTCTTTTTCTACTTTCTTACCCCCTTTCTATGTTCCTTTTCCTTTTCCTCTTTCTCTTTCGATTCCTAGTCATCATCCTTTTAACTTACTTGATTTTCTTCTTGTCCTTCTTCAGTTTCATCCCCTTTCTATTCTTCCTGTTCTTCATCCTCCCATTTTCTTCTCTTTCTTTTTTTCTTCTTCACTTTGTTTATATGTTTCTTCTTTTTTCCCGTTTTTTTTTCTTTGTCTTTCCTTTTATTTTTATCTTCTTCCTCCTCTTTTCATTCTATTTCATGAAGATAGTATAAATATTCTATCCCTATATTGTTGAACTTTGAACTATGTGACCATCACTAATCATTATCTATAACTAGTAATTTTAGTTAGAATAGTGAATAATATACATATTAAAAGTATTACAATTTATAAAATAGCGAGAATAGTAATTATGTATGTGCTCACAGCAGGCAGGAGTTTACTTCTTTCTAGTGTTCTGTTGAACGCGTTCGGCTTATGTCTGCCACCATCTCATTCCAGTCTTCATTATCACGGCAGGAATGATCTCGTATAAAGTGCCCTTGCAAAGGGAATTCACTTGCACTTATCAGACGTGGGTGTCAGCAAATCTATTGATGTTTGAGTGCGGGTGATACTACCAGGGGGAGCTGTAGTGAAGTATGGTGTGTATTATCTCTGTATTTTACATATCGCTCGCAGTCCTGACACATCTCACCAATGTAAACATTGTAATGTAACAGATCTGTCACTGGCCTGAGTGCAGTAGATCAGGAGCCGCTGTGGTCTCTTCGTACCTTGTCGAGTAGACTGAAGTAGTAGGGAGGACAAAGACCACACAAGTAGAGAGTATTTCATGATTGACGGAACCTGTGGTTTATAAAAGGTGACTTGTCATTCATATGATAAATGCAACATGCACAGTCACTCTAGCAACAGCTCTCTTGGCTATCTTAACATGTCCTTTGAACTTGATGTGTCGATTAATCTTAGCATCATTTCTCATATCACAAAGTCAGGCTGGTACAATCGATGGTTGCTGTCTGTGAGTACGGGATATCAACATCAATTGTCGTTCGTCAGGAACCAAGGTAATAATGTCTGCCCCATGCTCTAGTGGTCAACTGATCTGACTAATGGTTTTTATATCATGGTGCTCAACGTTATCATCAGCATTTGTCTCTGCTTGAAGGACCAATTGGAGGATATCATCATTATATTCCTCTATTCCTCAGAAGAGGTCCAAGAACACTACCCTATGGCACGCTGCCACAGACAGGATGTGTGACAGCTGATTGCAACATGAAGGGGCCTTTCATGCAAGCTTCGAAGAAGACTGATTAAGTTGTCATTGATATCAAGAATACAATTTGATGAGTTCCTTTTGTCAAATACAGTCGGAAACCTCGAAAACGTCTAGAACAATGACATAAGTATATTTGCCCTCATCCACAGGATATTACACCCTGTAGCCATGTTATTATCGAGTCTGAGTCCGACCTACTTAGCATGAAGCCAGCATGTTTGTTATTCAATAGGTGATCTATGAATATGAAAACGTTGCCAGTCGTGATTTTCTCAATGACCTTCCCAACTGTTGCACTGAAAGCAGATATAATACTGGTTATCATTTAGTGGTATTGATAGAGGTCCTTTCTTATAACTACTAGAAGTAGACCTTTTATCCGCATCCTCATCCCTAGGTATTTTTTTCACTTTTAAATTCCGCATCTGCATCAACATTGAGAAATACAGGTGTCATGCGGATTTTTTGACAATATAACCTACATAAGAACATAAGAATAAAGGAGACTGCAAGAGACCATAAGGTCTACACTAGGCAGCTCCGTATCCATCACCACCTGTCATCCCATCCATAAAGTTGTCTAATCGTTTCTTAAAACAACTGATAGTTTCAGCGCTTACTACATGGTTACTAAATTTATTCCATTCGTCGACCACCCTATTAGTAAACCAATTCTTGCCCATTTCCTTCTTAAGTCTAAATTTGTCCAGTTTGTAACCATTACTACGTGTCCTGCCCTGTTGTTTTAATATGATCCACTTGAACACCTCTATTAGATCACCCCGCACTCTGCGTCTTTCCAGAGAGTGTAAGTTAAGGTGCCTAAGCCTCTCTTCGTAAGGCAAATTTCTGAGTCCATGTATCATTTTGGTCATTCTTCTCTGTACTGATTCTAGTGAATTGATGTCCATTCTGTAGGACGGAGACCAAAAATGTATCGCATAGTCAAGGATGGGTCTAACTATCGCTAGATAAAGTTTAATAATTACCTCTGCACTTCTATTCGTTACCGTCCTAGCAATTAAACCTAATGCTCTGTTAGCTTTATTCCTGGCGCTAATGCACTGTTTCCTGGTTTTAAGGTCCGGACTTACTAGAACTCCCAAGTCTCTCTCGCACTCAGTTTTCTCTAAAAGCGTGTTATCTAAGCTGTATCTATTTTCGGGGTTGTGTAGTCCTACGTTTAACACGCTACACTTAGAGATATTGAAGTTCATTTGCCATTTCACCGAGCATGTGAACAATTTGTTTAGATCATCCATAACAAGGGCGCTTCACTGAATCAGCGCCTTCATCTCTACCCCCTCATGCAGAAAATAGAGAAGACGGGGAGAAATCCCTTCGGCCTGCGTCAAAGTATTATCCATACATAGCCATTCTCCGCTCTATACTATCCCTTGCCTTCTTTCTTTCTTGTTTAACAGACATTCCTCTCCTCCTCAAAGCCCCTTTCACTCACCCTCTGTCGTCTCTTTAAGTTCACTCCATCACTCTGCCTTCCACGCCTCTTTTACTAATCTTTCCTCACTCATTCTTTCCATATGTCCAAACCATTCCAGTATTCTTTCATCGTCCCTATCTGCCATCACTTTTTCCACCATCCCTCTCCTCCTCACATCACTTCTTACTTTGTTCAACCTTACAATCCTTATCATACTTCTCAGACATTTCATCTCAAACACTTTTAAACTTCTCTCTACGTCTCTTAAATTCCAAGTCTCCTCTCCATACAGTGACAATGGCACAATCACCCCTTCTTCACTTTGCATTCATTCCCAGATGCCTATTTCTCATGACACTTTAATCCTTCAAGACATTTACTTGCATCTCTGAATCTGTAATTTACTTCCACCCCCACTCCTCCATTTCCTGCCACATGCGACTCCAAATACTTAAAGATGTCAATTTTCTCCAGCCTCTCTCCTTTGAGACTTACTCGTACCTCTAACTCATTGCCATCCTCTCTCCTTGTACATTTCATCACCTTATATTTACCCACATTAATTATCCTTCAACTTTCTCTTATCGCATACCTTCCCAAACTCCGTCACTAACTGCCTTAGGTCCTCCTCTCTCCCGGCCACAAGTGCACTGTCGTCAACAAACAACAACTGGCTTACCTCATTCTTCTCTCCATTACTTTTAACCATCTCCAGTCCCCTGTCCATCACCTTCGTGTTTACCTCTCGTGCCACCCCATCCATGTATACATTGAACAGCCATGGTGACATGACATTGACCTTACGTAACTCCACATTTACCTCAAACCACCCACTCTCTCCATTTCTAATTCTAACATAGGTTTTACAACTCTCATAAAAACTCTTGACTGACTGCTCTTAACATCTTTCCCCCAATCCCATATATCTGCAATACCTCCCACTGTGCCTTCCTGTCTACCCTGACAAGTCTTCTCCAGCTCCATAAAGCCCCCCCCCCCACAAAAAATAAAACATTTGCCTTTTGCCAAATCCTTCTTACAAATCTGTCTTGCCACAAAAATCTGATACACGCATCCTCTACCTTTTCTAAAACAACATGTCTTCTCACCAATTACTCCCTGTTCCTCTCCTATTTCACTCAATTAAAACTCTCCCCTAAGCCTTCCCATTGACATTCGGCAAACTGATCCCTCTAAAACTACTACAGTCATATTTGTCCCCTTTTCCTTTGTAAAGCGGAACTATACAGGCACTTCTCCAGTCCTCCGGCACTCTATTATCTTCTAGACACACATTAAACAACTTCACTAGCCAGTCCACTATTACTGTACCTCCCTCCTTCAGACACTCCGCATGATATCCATCCAGCCCAAGTGACTTACTTTTATCATGTTCAAAACTACTTGTACCTAATCCTTTCTTATTTCTACTCCATTCTCCTCTATCATCACCTTCATTTTCTTAACACCTCCCGCTGCTACTATTAATCCCTACCTATCCTCCTCTATATTCAAGAGCTCTCTAAAATACTCTACCCATCTTCCCCTTGCCGCCTTCCCTTCCATTAACATGTCTATCTGCACCTTTTACCCTTTCTTCTCTGTCTGGCTCAACTCCCCTTCCTCTCTTGATATCCTTTCAAAACATCTTTTTATTGTTATCAACACTCCTCCCTCATTTTACATTTGCTCTCCTTTTTACCACCTCTATCTTAAGTTTTGCTTTTTCGCTGCACCTCTCATATATTCTTCTCGTCCTACTTTGCAACCAATCCCTAAATGCTTGCTTCTTCTCTTCTACTCCCATCTTTACTTCATCGTCCCACCATTCACTACCTTTCCTTCTATTCTCTCCCATCATCCTTGTTCCACACATCATCTTTGCAAACCTTGTCACTCCCTCTTTGAAACAACCCCATTCCTCCTCCATTCCTACTCTATCTTTCACCACCTCCCAAAATTCTCTCAGCTTTTCCTGGTGTTCATGCTCCTTTTCCTTCTTATCTAAACAGTTTCCTCTAAGTACCTCCCTACCTTCTGCCCTTTTCCTTTTTCTCCATTTATCCAGAACTCTTACCATTCTTCTTTTGGATACTACTACATGGTGCATTAATGCCTTATCAACCACCCTTCCATCCACCACCCTCTCCCATGTGAATTTATGCTTGACTTTCTTCCTAAACATTATGTTAGCTACCATAAACTTTCTAAACACATCTTCACTATCAGCTCTCCGTTATGATTTTTACCTGGCACTTTAAATTTCCCTACCACTTTATTGGTTCGCCACCTGCTCTAGCATTGATATCTCCTCCAAAAACTTTCTAAGCACTTACTTAGATTTATCAAAAGAACCTCTCTTTCCTCTATACTTTTCTCACTACCAGGTCCATAATCGCTTACGGAAGCTCACATCTCCCTTCACAATTTCACCTTCATCCACATTAGCCTTGAAGAAACCTCCTTCCACTCCACCACACGCTTTCCTATCTCTTCGCTTACTAGTAGAGCCACCCCTTCCCTTCTTTGTCCTCTCCTTACTCCCGACACCCTCTCCACCACACTCCCAAACTCAAAATCATCCCTCCCTTTGACTTGGTTTCACTTAATGCCAAAACAGCCATCTTCCTTCTCACAAATATACTGCTTAACTCTTATCTATGTATCACACCCACTCACATTAAAAGACCCAAACCTTAGGTTCGAATTGGAATATTCTTCCTAGATCCTTCTTATTCCTTTTTTTTTTTTTTTTTTTTTTTTTTTTTTTAGGAATAGGGTCACAAAGAGCAGAATACCTAGTCCCCTCTCTCTGTCCCGTTATAGCCGTCTTTTACGACCCGAGTGGGAAAAACCTGGTGGCAATATTCTTTCTTCCCCCAAATACAGGAGGCATGGGCGAAAACGGAAATATATACTCAAAGAAAAGGTACAGGACATTATTAATAGGTGGGGGAGCATAACGGAGGAACAGTCGCAGTAGAATAAAGTATGATAATTTCTCAATGAGTAGATTTCCTCTAACATAGACAACATGATTTGTGATTTGGTCCGTAGGGGTGCCCCATATATTCCCTAAATTATCGGCTGCATGCTACTGAGCAAGTCATACCGCACAATAACATACAGCCAATACCCCAAACAATTACAGAAATTACTTCTCAATTTCTCATTGGTATATGTGATACATCATATAATTACCTGTTTATTGATGTGGATGCATATGGAAAGTCTTCAGATTAAACTATATTTAAAGACGATGTGTTTTTAAGAGACTTGCAAACGAAACCTTCAATATTCTTCCTACACATGAATCCTACTCAGGTTTTGAGATACTAAATCCTTTTGTATTAGTGGCTAATGAAGCTTTTGGTATCACTTAACAAATAATGTGGCCATATACTGGTAAGCTTTTGAGTGAAAAGAAACGCATATCTAATTTACAAATGATTTTTACAAAGGCGGAGCATGCCGACAGGAGACCTTTTGGTCCATAACTAGGTCGGATGCGAAACAAAACTATAATGATGATAAATAAAAAAAATATGATAATATAAATAATAGTAAACAAAATAAATAAATGTATAGGTATAGTTAAATATTAAACAAATAGGTAAATAGTAAATTATAATAAATTGACAGATATCTAATAATAAATGAAAATCAAGCAAATAATAATAAACAGGCAAATAATTAGAAACAAACAAATAATATGAAATAAATGGCAGTCATTACAGCATCTTGGTTAGGTATTTATCTTAAAGCTTCGAACTAAACTTGCACTGCCTCTGCCGGAAGTTTATTCCATTCATTAACTACATGGTTGGCAAAGTTGTTTCTATGTTTCTACCCACTTCCAAATTAAATCTATCTTCTGACAGTTTGAGACCATTATTTATCGGCTGAAAGAAACCTGCACAGCGAAGCTATAGCGATAATCCCATATACCACACTCCTGGTCATATGGCCACTTCCCGAAGGTTGAGTGTGGTTGGAATTTTCCGCCAGAATCATCAGAAATTTAAAATTTCCGGCTCTGTGCAGGCATGCGCATTGTCGACCCCACCTCTCCCTCCCTACCCCTCCCTTCTTAGCCGGCTCGCCTGAGTCATCACTTCTAAGCGCGGAAACGGACTGAGCGGTCTACCCGCTGCCGGCCTTTGTTTTTTTGCCGGTGAGTCTGTTTCCTGCTTGTTAATCAACTGATAGTTTCAGCGCTTTCCGCATGGTTGCCGGTTTGTCCCATTCTTCGACCACCCTATTAGTGAACCAGTTGTTGCCTTCTTAAATCTATTTGGTCCGGTTTGTGCCCATTGCTGCGAGTCTGGTGGTGTGGAGGGCGGCTCCCCCGGGGGTCGTCTGGCCCTCGGCGGCCCCATACCTCCTACGATCAATGGTCCTCTAACGCCTCACGGCTTGCAACGTCAGGCCCTAGGCGTAGACTTTGACCTTTTACGCTCGCAATCCGTCCCCGTCTCCGAGTCGTCCCTGGTAAACAACCCGGGTCCTCTCGGAGGACAGGGGGACGTGTCTTATGGTACGGAGGGTGGCGCCCCCGAGGGTCATCAGGCCTCTCGGCAGCCCCATACCTCCGACCATCAATAGTCCTCTAACGCCTCACGGCTTGCATCGTCAGGCCCTAAGCGTAGACTTTGACCTCATACGCTCGCAGTTCGTCTCCGTCTCCGAGTCGTCCCTGGTAACAACCCGGGTCCTCTCGGAGGACAGGGGGACGTGTCTTATGGTACGGAGGGTGGCGCCCCCGAGGGTCATCAGGCCTCTCGGCAGCCCCTTACCTCCGACCATCAATGGTCCTCTAACGCCTCACGGCTTGCATCGTCAGGCCCTAGGCGTAGACTTTGACCTTTTCCACTCGTAATCCGTTCCCCATTCGTCTTCGGGTCGTCCGTGGTAAGAACCCGGGTCCTCTCGAAGGACAGGGGGACGTGTCTTATGATACGGAGGGTGGCGCTCCTGAGGGTCATCAGGCCTCTCGGTAGCCCCATACCTCCGACCATTAATGGTCTTCTAACGCCTCACGGCTTGCTTCGTCAGACCCTAGGCGTGGACTTTGACCTCTTCCGTCGTCCGACGCCTCCGGGTCATCCGTGGGTGGGCGGCCCGGGGACTCTTGGGGGACGGGGGGGGGGCGTGTCGGGTGGTGCGGAGGGTGGCGCCCCTGGGGGTCGGCGGGCCTCTCGGCGGCCCCCGTGCCCCCGACCGTCGTGGCCCTCTAGCACCTTTCGGCTTGCCTTTTCGGGCGGGTCCGTGTGCCCACCTTCCTCCCGGAGCCGCTCACGTAGACCCAACAGGAAGTCCCGCTCGAGAAAGAGTTCTATCTCTCCCAAGAGGCCTAGGACGCTCAGCTCGTCCACACCCTCCACATCCCGGTCACGGCACCACCCTCCTTCCGTCCCTGATAGGCCCCGTCTTCAACTCTGCCCTATCTCGCTATCCGGCCTTTCAGGCCGCGCAGACCAGAGCCCTCCAGAGCAGCCTTCTAACGAACCTCCGGCTCTGGCCCCCTCTCCCACACTCCCTCCTGGTCCTTCCCTCCGTCCCTCCGCGCCGGCGGCGTGTATAGGACTGAAAGGCCCCTCTCGTGAGGAACCCCCCTCCCCCAATCAGACGACCGTCGGGTTGGGGGACGGGGTGGAGGACCACCTCCGTTCATCTTTACCTTATCCTCCTATCACGACGGACTCTTACGAGATCCGTCCCTTCTCATGGTATGATCTTACATACATCCCCCTTGTGTAGCGGCGAGGGATTTTATTCAGCCAAGAGGGGGTCTCGCCTGGTGGAAACGCTCTTCAGTACGGGGTCCTCTCATCACCAGAATGACATCATTTGAAGTCTCGATCTGGACTCCGCCCTACTAGGCTGTCCAGGCACCCAGGAAATAACACCTCGCTATATCACAATGTGATCCTGTGACGTCAGTGATCCTTTGAAGTCACTATATGATTCTTGGATGTCACGATGTGTTTCTGTGACATCAATATGTGATCCTATGACGCCGTGATGTGATTCTGTGACGTCACGTGATGCTGTGACGTCACAATGTGACCCTGTGACGTCGTGATATAACTCTGTGGCATCACTATGTGACCATGTGACATCACTAATTCTGTAACATTACTGTATGGTCCAGTGGAATTACAATGAAAACATATGACGTCACGATGGGGGTCCTGTGACGTCATTTTGTTGGTGTCGTCACGATATGATTACATGATGCCACGATGTGATAATAGTTCACGATGTGATCAGGTAACGTCAATATGCGATAAAGTGATATCACGATGTGATAAGATGACGTCAGTATGTGATAAAATGACGTCACGATATAGTCCTATGACGTCAGTTTGTGGCCCTGTGACGTCACGAGGCGATCCTATGACGCCATGATTAAATCCGGTGACGTCACAGTATAATCACATGATGTCACTAGGTATTAAACATATGGAATTCAGCTTGTGGGTGATGAGACGTCACAAACTGCCATAGCACACTATTGGATGAGGACGCTCGCCACGGGCTTCGAGGACTTCCCGCGGGAAGACTTGGGGTGAGTTGGATACATACCGAGGGTCCAGGCCCGTCTTAGCGGGAGACGCTCAGGGAACGTCTTCACCCAGGACGAAGCCTCTTGACTAACGCCCACGGACGAGGTCGCTCGGAAACGACCTCGGCCTCGCATGTATGTTGTTATACGTTCTACAATCGATTTTGTGACTTCACTACACCCTCCGGGGATCGGAATCCACCTTGCCCTACTAATTTGATTCTCTTTACCATACCAAAAAAGGCCCAGGAAAAACGAGACTGGCTATGAACCTGAGCGCACTGAACAAATTCTTGAAAGCCCTGCGATTCAATATGGTGTCGGTGGCTCAGGTCCGGTCAGCACTCCGGGAGGGGAGTTGGGTTAGCGTCCCTGGACCTTCAGGACGCAGATTGGCATTTCCCCATCCACCCCCGATATCGCCGTTTCCTGATGTTCCAGGTAAGGAGGGGGACATATCATTTTACCAGACTCCCTTTCGGACTCTCGCTTACCCCGAGGATCTTCACGAAACTAGTGAGAGTGGTAGGCGTACGCTGGACGGAAGCAAGCGTCTCCACACTCATGTACCTAGACGGCTAGTTGATGCATTTGCCCACCGGGGAGGGTGCATCGGCCGACATCTCGGTGGCTCTGAGAGTGTTGGCGGACGTGGAGTTCGGGGTGGACTGGGACGGGTCTGCCCTCGCTCCCACACAGAGACTTTATTGGCTCGGGATTGAGTAGGACACAGTCGGCGCTCTTCGGGTGCTCCACTGCGCCAAGAGAGCGTGCTTCTCTCACACGTTCTCCCGCCTTCGGTGTGTGTGTGTGTGGGGGGGGGGGGTTGCCTCAACTTCGCGACCCCGGCCCTTCCACTGAGCCGCTTGGGGCGCCGACGGCTGGTACGGGAGGTCGACAGGAGCATTCTGCTCCTCCCGCGCGACCTGCCCGGGCCGGTACCCTCAGCACTCCACAGCTTGTTGCGTCCCTGGCTTCGGTCGGGGGCCCTACGCCGGTCGGTCCCATAGTCCCCGCCCCCACCTCGAATGGCAGGAGCGGCGGACGCCTCGGACATGGGGTGGGGCTTCCAGTCGAGCTGGAGACATCAAGCTTGCCGGGGATGGTCGGAAGATAGAAGGTCACTACACATCAACCTTCGGGAGCTGATAGTGGTGAAAGAATGACTCGAGCGACACCCCGAATTCTCCTGCATGAGCGTCCGCTTGTACATAGACAATGTGACGGCAGTACAGTGCGTGCAGAGGCAAGGTACGGCCCGACCAGGTCCACTCCTAGCCCTGTCGGAAGACATCTTCGCCGAGGCATCACGCAGGGCCATATCACTCTCGGCGAAGTATGTTCCGGGCCGGGAGAACGACTGGGCGGACGCTCTATCCAGGTTTCAGGAGACCTCCGTGGTGTGGCAATTACGCCCACAAGTGTTCGAGTCGCTCTCCCTCCGCTACGACACCCCAGAGGTGGACCTGTTTGCCTCCCCAAACACGACCCAGCTCCCCCTCTACCTCACCTGCACCCAAAGGACACGCACAGGAGGCCCAGACGCCTTCACGGAGGACTGGAGCAGCTGGAAGTACGTATTCATTTTCCTCCTCCAGCGACACCGGTCCTCCTGAAGGTGATGCAGACCCTCAGGTCCTTCAAGGGCCAGGTCCTCCTGATAGCTCCCTACTGGCCAACCCAGCCGTGGTTCGGGGAGCTAATGAGATGGGGCCCTTCTCCCCTTCTACTGGGGCCAGCCTGCCTAGCCAACAGCCTTACCGCACCTCTCCAAGCGTCACTCCAACTTGATACTTTGAGTTTCTACGGGGAGCTCTCAGCCAACTCTTCTCTACAGAGGCAGCAGACAAGATGCTCAGAGCTCACCTTCCGTCCTCAGTGCGGCAGTGTGGGTCCTGCTGACGGAGATTCCGGAACTGCCTTCGGAGACACGTGATGGTGACCATCTCCGCCAGCACGGTTCTGGGCTTCCTGACTTGGCTGGCTGACTCCACCAACAGGGCACCGGCGACTATCTTGCCTCACTATACAGCCCTCACTACAGGGCTTCACAGCTGGTGGCAATCACCCGCCACCCGTCCTTCTCCAAACTGGAGGAGGACAGCTCGGCCCTAACCCTCTCTCCATCACCAACATTCCTGGCCAGGAACGGCCGAGCGGACGACATGATTGGCCCTCTCAGAATACAATCCTTCCGGGAGGGAGGACGCCCACAACCGCTGCACCCGGTCCGTGCGTTCGAAGACTACGTGGAGCACACGGAAGAGATTTCTGAGGATCATCTCTTCTACAACTCGAAATTTAGGATTCCCCTAACCCCGAGGTTCCGGACGCACCTGGTTTGCCGCATTTTGGAGAGAGCCGACCCGGGCCATGCCCCGCACGCTCACAGCATCAGGGACTTCGTGGCATCGCTGGCGTTTCTCCGCACCCACTCTGTGGAGCGGGTGCGGGACCTAGGGGCTGGACATCGACGACTCCCTTGGGGACACGGTGTCTCTACCACTCGGTCGCCCCTGTCTCATGTGTCGCCATGGAAACGGCTCCACCCCTCTCATCTCTCTCTCTCTCAAAAAAAAAAAAAAAAAAAAAAAAAAAAAAAAAAAAAAAAAAAAAAAAAAAAAAAAAAAAAAAAAAAAAAAAAAAAAAAAAAAAAAAAAGGGTGGAGGGGGCAAAGGGCGACCGAGGAGTGGGGAGGGGCCCAGGAACCACTGAACAGGATACGATTTTCGTATAATTTACGCATTGTGTGAACAGTGCAATGTTGTGCATGTCACATTCTTCGGTGTGGGTACTTGACGTTTCTTTTCTCCCCTCTACTGAGTGACAAAATGAATAAGTCTCCCATAGGAAAGACACACGTAATAACGGTTTGCATCAGGCTTCACCTCTCCTCCCACCGGTCCTTGTCTCATGCATAGCTTCGCTGTGCAGGTTTCTTTCAGCCGATAATATTTCTTTGTCGCGGCTCGTGCCGCTTAAATTGTTTTTATCGGCTTAAGAAACCTGCACAGATTTAGGGTCCCTCCCTCCTCCCACAGGCGAAGCCTTCATTTCTCATTGAAGTGACGACTCAGGCGAGCCGGCTAAGAAGGGAGGGGTAGGGAGGGGGAGGTGGGGTCGACAATGCGCATGCCTGCACAGAGCCGGGAATTTTAAGTTTCTGATGATTCTGGCGGAAAATTCCAACCACGCTCAACCTTCGGGAAGTGGCCATATGACCAGGGGTGTGGTATGGGATTATCGCTATAGCTTCGCTGTGCAGGTTTCTTAAGCCGATAAAAAAATTAGTCACCTCAGAGTCTACGCTTTTTCTTTTTAGGGAAAACAGATTGATATGTTTGAATCGATTTTCGTATGATTTATTTTTTATATTTGGAATCAGTTTTGTGGCTTGCCGTTGTACTTTTTCCAATCTGTCAATGTCTTTAATGAGATTCGGTGACCATACGGAAACAGTATATTCCAAATGTGGACGAACTAACGATTTATATAGCTTGTTAATGAAAGATGGACTTTTGAAGTCAAAAGATCGCGCAATCAGTCCTATAATCTTATTTGCTTTCTCAGAGGCTGAAATGCACTGCTTAGATGATTTGAGATCGTTACTGATAATTACGCCGAGATCCTTCTCACTATCCACTTTTGTTTACGAATTTCCGAATAACTTGTAATCGTACTTGCTGTTATTTTTACCTGTGTGCATAACCTTGCATTTATTTGTGTTAAATTTCATTAGCCACTTTTCAGACCACTGCTGTACTTTGTCTAAATCTATTTAAATATCTAATTTATTTAAGTGATCATTTGCCATTCCGCACAGTTTTGTATCATCAGCAAATTTGGAGACAATAGATTTCAGTCCGTGGTCTATATCATTTATACGTTATATGAATAGAAGTGGTCCATGAACGTAACCCTGAGGAACTCCACTCGTAAAAGTTTTCCATCTAGAAATTTTTCCATTTAAAACCACAGATTTTCACGAGCTAGCAGGTATATTGAATGTTTATTTGGTATACTTGCAAACAAATGAGGAATCTCCCACTCAATGTAGACCTTACTCTGGCAGACATCGTCAAAGTGTACTGTGTTTTATTCATAAGTTTGTACAAGCAAGAGATGGCATTCAAATTGAGGATACTTTGACAGTTGAAGGGATCTTTGATTTGGAGCCTGCAATAGGCAAGACTTACCAGCAACCTGAAAAATAAATTTACAGACTACTTCGTAAGTGACAAAGGTGGAATTCCCAGGCAACGAGATCGTATCTAGAGGCAAAGGTGTGGTGGGCGTGCATTGTGAGCAGGAGACTCACAATGCACACCCGTGAAGGAAGCATACGCAAACACATGACACAAACACACAACAGACAAGATTTACTCAACAATACAAAAATACTTAAACAATGTAACAACACCAAGAAACTACACATTTTAGAAAGAGTCTACATTACACAATACACTCCTATCATTAATATATAGATATACACAGTTAGTACCTTACAACTACACAACGAGGCTTTGTGGCAACAACGACCAAACGTCCAGCCAAGATCTATATATACCAGGTCTAACCACTTCCGACCGAATTTCGAGGGTGTTGGCGCAGCGGGCCCGTGAACGTCACCTGGCTGTTCAAAGTGGGGTTCGCGCGTCCTATCGCTGTCAGTTGTAGCTGGTGCGTCGCTCGGGTATGTTGCTGCCTCCGCTCGCACCGCTCCACGCAATTAGTTATATTCTGACAATGAACATCTGTATATACCGGTATATATAGATCTTGACAATATGGCTTATTGTGACATTAAGGGTTGTGGCTCAAACCAAAGAGGAAGTAAGCCAAATGTTAATTTTCATCGTTTCCCTGCAAACACACACACACAAATGTGAACGTGTACACATATAAGCACACACGACGATATCTCCCCTTCCCGTAAAATACAAGTATATATAAACACACACACACACACACACACACACACACACACACACACACACACACACACACACACACACACACACACACACACACACACACACACACACACACACACACACACACACACACACACACACACATACACACACACACACACACACACACAAACACACACAAACACACACACACACACACACACACACACACACACACACACACACACACACACACACACACACACACACATACACACACACACGTGAACGTGTACACATACTGTATAAGCACACACGACAATATCTCCCCTTCCCGTAAAATACAAGTATATAAAAACACACACACGCACACACATACACACACACATGTGAACGTGTACACATATAAGTACACACGATGATATCTCCCCTTCCCGTAAAATACAAGTATATAGATACACACACACATGCATACGCACACACACACACACACATGTGAACGTGTACACATATAAGCACACACGACGATATGTCCCCTTCCTGTAAAATACAAGTATATAAATACACACACACACACACACACACACACACACACACACACACACACACACACACACACACACACACACACACACACACACACACACACACACACACACACACACACACACACACACACTGATAATAGCAATGAGCTAGAGAGAGAGAGAGAGATAACGGGGGGGGGGGAATATAATAGTTCCAGTCTTCCTTGGCGTTTCACAGTTTTCTTCAGTGTTTCACAAAGAGAAAACGGAACCATCCAGATGACGTCAGAAGCTGCGCAGAACGCCTCAACCGGTTAGACCTGGTGTATATGGATCTTGCGTCCAGCTACTGTGATCAGATGTCCTGCTACGTCCTGTTGAAGCGAAGACCTCACCTCCGTCCAGTACCTGACTCCTAACTCTCCTAGTTCCCCCTTTTTACTTGTATTTAAACTCCTGTTTTGTATATGTAATCTTACTTACCTGAAGATGATTGTATGACTCAACCGAAAGTTTGTATCTTATATTTTGTGTTATGTTTTTCGATACAATAACATCATGGATCTCGGAAGTCTTGTGTTTGACCTGCCCTCAGTAATCAAACAAACTATTAGAAAAATTGAGAAAATCACTAAGAAGATAGTGGATATTGAATTAGCTCTGGTCTTCAATCGAACACACACACACACACACACACACACACACACACACACACACACACACACACACACACACACACACACACACACACACACACACACACACACACACACACACTTCAACGAACGGACGGCTTAGAGGACGTTCTGAAGAAAAAGTGAAATTTCGTGGATCACAAAGCAAAGGAAGTACCTATTGTATTTACAGGGTGGGGGAAATTGCTCGTGGTGTAGTGGGAAAGTGAGGAAAAAGGAGAAGGGGAGGGATTACTGAGGAAAATGGAAGGAAATGAGGAAGGGGAGGACTTGACCCAGGCAGGCAGGCGTCATGTAAACAAAAGGGGTCCTGACCAGCTGAGTGATGATGAAAGGTCTAACAAAAATGTAAAGATTAGAAACATAGATATGAGTAGCACAGTGGAAGGTGAGAATGATAATTTCCATGGATTTAATGAGGGAGGGACGGATGCAAGACTCGAAGAAAAATTTGAACAAATGACTGAACATTGGGAGAGTAGATTTGATAGAATTTAAAAAATGGCTGAAAGGGTTGAAAGATTAGAACCACTAGAGAAAGCAAACAATAACTTAACTAAGGAAGTAGAAGAATTAAAAAGACAGTTAAAAGAAGTAAAAGAGGAGAATGAAGAATTAAAGAGGAATAATAAAGAAAACAAAGAGGCCATAGCTAAAGAAGCTATGAGTTGGAAGACAACCCAAGAAGACAATAAAGTGGCATTCACTGACATAATTAAACAGAAAATGAAAGAACAAACTGAAAACTCAATTATTAAAGTGATAAGACAAAAGGAGAATATAGTAAGAGATGTAGCAGATAAAAAGAAATGTATAATTATATTAGGAATGGAAGAGAAACACAACCCAGATAGAACCACAAGAATCAAGGAGGAAAATGAAAAAGTAAGTCGATTACTAGAATCAGTTCAGGGAGATGAGCCAGAAATAATGAAACAAATAGAAGAGAAATTCAGACTCGGGAAATATAGTACAGACGAGACCAGACCAATTAAGATTAAATTCAGGTCACAAACGATGGCAGAGAATATCTTATCCAAAACAGGGAAACTAGCAACAAGTGAACAATATAAAAAGGTATGGATAAAAAGGGAAATGAATAAAGAGGAAAGAGAGGAAGAAATAAGGAAAAGACATGAAGCTAAGAGAAAAAAACGAGACCAGAACGGAGACAGAAAAACAAGAATTCTACTGGGGAGTAGTGAATATGAAATTGAAGAAATGGAGCATAACAGAGAGAAACACAAAAGAAACAGAGAATATAATGGAAATAACAGAAAGTTAAAAGTATCCTACACAAATATAGATGGATTAATAACAGGACTGAATGAACTGAACAAATATCTGAAAGAAAGAGATCCGGACATAATGGGAATTGTTGAAACAAAATTAAAAGGCCCACTACCACCCAACAGTGTAGGACATGATACATATAATTATTGGATTAGAAACAGAAAGATAAAACAAGGGGGTGGAGTTATGTTCCTGACTAAGAAGGATATAAGCGTGAAGAATGTCACATATGGGAACAATACAGTAGAGATGATTATGATAGAAGTAGAAGATAGAGATAATAAGAGCAGAAAATTTGTAATAAACTACGTGCCCCCAAAAACAGCCTCGTGGGAAGAGAATGAACATAAAAGCATGTTAGAAGACACAAGAATAACACTAAACAAGATAATGGAAGATGGAGGAAGAATAGTTATGATGGGCGACTATAATTGCAAAGAAATATGCTGGGAAGAGATGACCGTAAAGGGTGGAGAAGACTCATGGGGAAGTGTTCTACTTGAGATGATTACTGACCACACAATGACACAATGGATCCAAGAGAACACCAGGTATAGAAATGAAGAAGAACCATTGAGACTAGACCTAATATTCACATCAGAACCTGAAATAGTGGAAAAGATAGAATACCAGGCACCAATAAGCAAAAGTGACCACATATTGATAGAACTAGAACTAAATGAGAAAAAATACATAAAAAGAAATGAACAATATAGAAAAGGAAGATTGATGTATGAAAAAGCAAATTTTGATAAATTAAGAGAATTCTTCCAAAATGAAAAATGGGAAAGAATACACAAAGAAGATACAACAGTAGAAGAGAAATGGAATATTTTGACAAAAATCTATAAAAAGGGAGTAGAAAAGTATGTCCCAAGACAAAAACAGGAAAAAGAATATATAAAGTGCTGGTACAATAAAAGTTGTAGGGAGATAAAAGACAAAAGAGACAAAGCTTGGGCTAAATGGAAGAAAAACAAAAAACCAGAGAAATGGAAAATATATACTAGTTATACAAATGAATATGTACAAGCGTGCAGAGAGGAAAAGAGAAAATATGAAAAAGATGTCATAGAAAAATGTAAAGATCAACCAAAACTATTCTACAGATTTGTAAACAACAAACTGAAAAACAAACAAGATTTGGAGAAATTAAGACAAGGAGGAATTGAATACACAGAGGAAATTGAAATGGCGGAAATTATGAACAAACATTTTAAATCTGTGTTTACAAGGGAGAACATACAACCTGAAGAGATTGAATGGAAAGAGAAAGTCCCCCCTATGGAAGAAATAGAAGTAACAAAGAATGAAATATTGAAACACTTGAGTAATCTTGATGTCAGAAAATCGCATGGACCAGATGATATAGCAAACTGGATTTTGAAAGAATGCAGGAATGAACTGGCAGACATAATACATAGCATAATAAACAGTTCCTTGAAAGAAGGTAAAGTTCCAGAAGATTGGAAAAAAGCAAATATAGTACCTATATATAAAGGGGGAAATAAAGAAGACCCTAACAACTATAGGCCAGTCTCTCTAACAAGTACAATAGCAAAAATTTGTGAAAGAATTGTAAAAAATAGATGGGTAAAATATTTAGAAAAAAAAAAACGTGCTAAATCCAAGACAATTTGGATTCAGACAAGGACGATCATGCGTCACCAATTTAATATGTTTCTATTCAAGGCTAATAGATATAATACAAGAAAGAGATGGATGGGCTGATTGCGCATTTCTAGATCTAAAAAAAGCTTTTGACAAAGTACCACATAAAAAGCTGCTTAAGAAATTAGAAACTGAAGGAGGAATACAGGGCAAACTACTAAATTGGATGGAGGACTTTTTCCAAGAAAGAAAAATGAGAGTAGTGATAAGAGACCAACACTCAAACTGGGATGAAGTAATAAGCGGTGTTCCACAAGGAACGGTTCTGGCCCCAATAATGTTTGCTATATATATTAATGATATGAATGAAGGAATTGAAAGCTATATGAGCTTCTTTGCAGATGATGCAAAACTATTGAAAAAAGTGAACATGGAAGAAGATTGTGAATCACTACAGAGAGATCTAAACAAAGTACAGGAATGGAGTAGGAAGTGGGAAATGGAGTTCAATACAAAGAAGTGTAGTATAATGGAATTTGGAAAAAGTAAAAACAGAATAACAGGATCATATAAATTGGGAGAAGAAGGAATAAAAAAAATAGAATATGAAAAAGACCTGGGAGTCATTGTTATGAATAATATGTCACCTGAGAAACATATAAATAAGATTTTTGGAGAAACCTATAATTTAATAAGAACAATCAAAGTTGCATTTACATATCTGGATGAAGAAATGGTGAAGAAAATTCTAATCACCCTGATAAGACCAAGATTGGAATATGCAGCAACGATATGGTCACCAAGTACAAAAAAATGTATAAAAAAAACTTGAAAGAATACAAAGAGCAATTACAAAATTAGCGCCTACACTCACAAAACTATCATATGAAGAGAGACTAGCAAAACTTGAACTACAGACACTAGAGCAAAGAAGAGAGAGAGGAGATTTGATAACTATTTACAGAATCATGAAAGGCATAGAAATTACTGATAGAGAGAATCTGATAAAATGGGATGATAGAAATACAAGAGGACATGGAAAGAAAATAAAAAAGGACAGCTATAGAAGAGACCTGAAAAAGAACAGCTTTCCTCACAGAGTAATAGACAGTTGGAACAAGTTAGATGAGAAAGTGGTGTGTGCAAAAACAATACATGAATTTAAAAATAGTTCAGATAAAATGAGATATGAAAATGGGACACCACGAGCATAGCTCCCCTTCCTGTAAAATACAACTAGGTAAATACACACACACACACACACACACACACACACACACACACACACACACACACACACACACACACACACACACACACACACACACACACACACACACACACACACACACACACACACACATATATATATATATATATATATATATATATATATATATATATATATGTGTGTGTGAGTGTGTGTGTGTGTGTATATCTGAATATATATATATATATATATATATATATACATATACACACACACACACACACACACACACACACACACACACACACACACACACACACACACACACACACACACACACACACACACACACACATACACACTTCAACGAATGGACGGCTTAGAAGACGTTCTGAAGAAAATTGAAGTATTGTGGATCCCAACGCAAAGAGAAGTGCCTATTGTATTTACAGGGTGGGGGGAAATTGCTCGTGGGGTAGTAGGAAAGTAGGGAAAGAGGAGAAGGGGAGGGATTACTGAGGGAAATGGAAGGAAATGAGGAAGGACTAGACTTGGCCCAGACAGACAGGCGAAAGGTAAACAAACGCCCCCCCGACGACGATGAAATGTCTAATAAAAATGTAAAGATTAGAAGTATAGATAAAAACAATACAGTAGAAAGTGAATGTTCTTATTAAATTATAAGTTTCTCCAAAAATCTTATTTATATGTTTCTCAGGTGACATATTATTCATAACAATGACTCCCAGGTCCTTCTCATTTTCTACTTTTTTTATTCCTTCTTCTCCCAATTTATATGCTCCTGTTATTCTGTTTTTGCTTTTTCCAAATTCCATTATACTACACTTTTTTGTATTGAACTCCATCTCCCACTTCCTACTCCATTCCTGTACTATATTTAGATCTCTCTGTAGTGATTCACAATCTTCTTCAGTTTTCACTCTTTTCAGTAGTTTTGCATCATCTGCAAAGAAGCTCATATAGCTTTCTATTCCTTCATCCATATCATTAATATATATAGCAAACATTATTGGGGCCAGTACTGTTCCCTGCGGAACACCGCTTATTACTTCATCCCATTTTGAGTGCTGGTTTCTTATCACTACTCTCATTTTTCTTTCTTGCAAAAAGTCTTCCATCCAATTTAGTAGTTTTCTTTGTATTCCTCCTTCAGTTTCTAATTTCTTAAGCAACTTCTTATGTGGTACTTTGTCAAAAGCTTTCTTTAGGTCTAGAAATGCACAGTCCGCCCATGTTTCTATTCAAGATATAATATCTTGAATAGAAACATATTAAATTGGTGACGCATGATCGTCCTTGTCTGAATCCAAATTGCCTTGGATTTAACACTTTGTTTTTTTCTAAATATTTTACCCATCTACTTTTGATCATTCTTTCACAAATTTTTGCTATTGTACTTGTTAGAGAGACTGGTCTATAGTTTGTAGGTTCTTCTTTATTTCCTCCTTTATATATAGGTACTATATTTGCTTTTTTCCAATCTTCTGGAACTTTTCCTTCTTTCAAGGAACTGTTTAGTATGCTATGTATTTTGTCTGCCAGTTCATTCCTGCATTCTTTCAGAATCCAGTTTGCTATATCATCTGGTCCATGCGATTTTCTGACATCAAGATTACTCAAGTGTGTCAATATTTCATTCTTTGTTACTTCTATTTCTTCCATAGGGGGGACTTTCTCTTTCCATTCAATCTCTTCAGGTTGTATGTTCTCCCTTGTAAACACTGATTTAAAATGTTTGTTCATAATTTCCGCCATTTCCATTTCCTCAGTGTATTCAACTCCCTCTTGTCTTAATTTCTCCAAGTCTTGTTTGTTTTTCAGTTTATTGTTTACAAATCTGTAGAATAGTTTTGGTTAATCTTTACACTTTTCTATGACATCTTTTTCATATTTTCTCTTTTCCTCTCTGCACGTTTGTACATATTCATTTCTATAACCGGTATATATTTTCCATTTTTCAGGTCTTCTGTTTTTTTTTTTTTAATCTGGTCCAGGCTTTGTCTCTTTTGTCTTTTAACTCCCTACAACTTTTGTTGTACCAGCATTTTACATATTCTTTTTCTTGTTTTTGTCTTGGGACATACTTTTCCACTCCTTTTTTGTAATTTTTTGTCAAAATATTCCATTTCTCTTCCACTGTTGTTTCTTCTTTGTATATTTCTTCCCAGTTTTCTTGTTGAAAGAATTCTCTTATTTTATCAAAGTTTGTTTTTTCATACATCATTCTTCCTTTTCTATATTGCTCATTTCTTTTCCTATATTTTTCTTCATTAAGTTCCAGTTCAATCAATATGTGGTCACTTTTACTTATTGGTGTTTTATATTCAATCTTGTCCACTATTCTAGGTTCAGATGTAATTATTAAGTCTAGTCTCGATGGTTCTTCTTCATTTCTATACCTGGTGTTCTCCTGTATCCATTGTGT
>NC_134809.1:37151561-37156561 GCF_046742065.1 Oratosquilla oratoria | reverse complement strand
CCTACGTAGTATTTCTGAGTTAACTTCAGTGAGAAAGGTGCGTACATGAATGTTCCTGCCGTTAAAGAGTGGTAAACTTCTCCCGTCCTGAATGATTGTGATGTCATGGTGTTGTGAGTAGTTGAATTGTCTGAAGAGATGGAAGTAGAAGGGGGGACATGGTTGGTGGAGACGTAGCTTGGCTTCGTGTATAGGGCTTTGGACACATTCATGTATTAAGAAAAATCTGTGTGGAGGTTGTGTTGCTCCTAGATGGCACTAAGGACGGAAATATATCTACTTACCCATTGTGATGTTGGAGTATGGTGGTGACGGGGCTGCAGTGAGGGCGCAGTGGGGGGCGAGAAGAGATGGAAGGATTCACTGCTGGAAACAGGGGAATCAGTTAATAGGTGGTTGTGGGAAGGGAAGTTAGAATATATGCGATCAAGATGTTACTGGATTATACGAGAATAAGATAAAGGTGAGAGATTCTTGCGCAGCTTAGATGCGGTGAGTGGTGGAGCGTTGGCTCGTAGATGTCGCGATGATCTCTGGTTTCGTAGTGATGATCGGGCGGAGCGTGATGCGATGTTGTTGTTGTTCCCTAGACTGTCTGTCCGAGCAGTCCCGTCTCCCCAAGGAATGCCACAGCCGAAACTGGGTTTTCCCGTCATCTAGGAGGTGCTAAGATGGGAGGGAGGGTGGAGGGGTGTGGAGTGTTTTCGGGGATGAAATGGGTGGGAATGTTTTTGTGCCTTGTCCTTTTTGGCTACCCCCTGGTAAGGGGGAGAAAAGCCTTGGTATATGTATGGTATATGTATGTATGTTGTGTTGTTTGCGTGCATGATTGTGTATAATGCAGTCTTCCATTATGTGTTGTATGGTATGGGGTGAAGTGTTACATCGTGGGCAGCTGTTCACAATGCGGTCATCCAGCCTCTTCTGGTAGCTTAGAAGTGCTGGGTGGTGGCCGCACCGCAGTCTGGCCAGGTGGACTCTGTTGGAGGAGGGGGAGATAGTCCGACTCGTGCAGTGGTGGAGAAGGGTAGTCCAACGTCTCTGTGTTGTCGTGGTGGAGGCGGCGGGCGTCGTGGGTGGTGGAGAATTGCCTCTGATGGAGATTTCCTTATAGGTGTTGGAGAATGCGCCTCTACGTTGACGTTGTGGAGCGGCAGACATCGTGGTGGTGAAGAAATGCCTCTGGTGGAGATTTTCCGTCGGGGCTAATGAATACGTCTGTATGTTGACGTGCTGGAGCGACGGGCATGGTGGTGGTGGAGAAAGCAGCTGTGATGGATCGGTGTAGAACTAGGGCTTTGTTTCGTGGTTGCGGGCGGTGCAGCTACGAGGGGTTGCCTCGTATGTAAGATACTTCAGCGAAGATCAAATTTGTCGTTGAGTTATTTGCTTCGGAGTGGCTTGGGTTGGGGGCGATGCAGCTAAGAGCGTCGGTGCTTTTGGCTCGTAAGTGGAATGCTGGAAAATGCTTCCAAGTAATTAGTGTTGCATTGCTGCTTCGATGTCCACGATTGTAGAAATTAGTATGTAGATTCGAATCCTTCTGATGGTCACCAGAATGCAGGTGTAAGTTTTGTAGTCTTCATAGTTATAGTATTTGAGCTGTCCATCAGAATGCAGGTGTAATGTCGTCGTCCCACCGGTGGCCACCAGAATGTAGAATGTGTCCTGTACATTCGAATTGGTGGTTAAGGAAATTCAGGCGGAGTTCTTGGCTTTAATGCTCCAGTTGAGGATCTATTTTGTTCTAACTACTACATACACGGCAAGCCCTCAGATAGGCTCGGAGGGTTGCAAGAAACATATACAAAATATTTACAAAGGTTGCCATATGAGAAAGATTTGGAAGGCTGGATCGTGTCGGTTGAGACGTCGGTCGATCGGTTTCAGGTGGCTGTTATGCTTTGAAATACGAATCTTAGCCGAACTTAACATGTATTATTGTATGAGGTTAGTGGATACTTTAAAGGAACCCAAGCTGCTGTTGTTTTACATTTTACAAAATGGATTATAGTTAAACCTTTGTGATTGCAAACAAACAAACATTCACACAAAGAAACAGACATAGAAGCAAAAGCTTGCCAGACTGCAGCGATTATTCAGCGAGCCGGGCCTTCTTTACAGAGGTCTGGAGAAGGATTGCATTCTTCTGCTGGTCTTTCTCTAGGTTGTGGAGTCCATTCAGAAGAACATTTGCCAGACGACGGAACATCTTGGGGCAGTCAATGTCAATCCCACTGAAGCTGGCCAGTGTCGACAAGATCTCCATCAGTCTTTTCTGGCAGCAGGAACGGTGACGGGCTTCCTTGATGAAACACAGTCCACATCTGACAAGATCAAAAGTGCACACATGTGAAGTTGTCAGGGAACCTCTGGACACTGTCTCGATAAAGTCCTTAACGTCACTGGTCACAAGAGGTTCCTCGGTGCTTAAGACCACATCGTCCGCGCACTTCGTCTCAAGCCACCCCGCCACATAATCCGCACTGCACTCTTCATTCACAGTCAGTGTCCCATCTGTGGTGCACCTCTCAAAAGAGGCTGCATCCTCTAGGTATATTGCAGTCCCCAAGCAGGTAGGTTCCTTCGACACAGGGTGGACATCGATGGACTGGTGGTTTACAGCAGCATATCTCGTGAGCCGCTGCTTGCATGCGGAGAACACATCCCCAGTGGTCATGAAAGAGATTGCACCAGTTGATTGACGGTAGACTAAGAACTCCCCCTCAAGCCGGTCACTCTGGATCTCACGCAGCAGGACATAATGGAAGTCAGCGTTTCTGAACAAGTAGCGGCAAACGACAACCAGTCCCTGCAAAGTCTGCACTAGTGCATTCTTGGTGTCATGGGTGAAACACTTGATTCGATTTGCTCCATGTCCTGAAGAAGCCTCTTGGAAAATCAACAGGAAAGTCTGCAGGCTGGTTGACTGGGGATCCTGAACAGCTCGATATGGATCGTTCATGCGCTGATCTTGCCCCTTCCCAGATACATTCACTAAATTCTACCAGTTGAGGATGATTTGGATGAATTTAGCAGTGTCATAACATCCTCTGAGCTTCAATGAAGCCACAACCTTTTCATTGAAAACCTTCAAGACATACTTCACATTTTGTAGTTGAAGTCGTGAGGGGTTGACAGCAAATTTAGTGAGGGGAGTAGTCTTCAGAATACTGCCTTTCTCTGACTCGTACAGTTCCTTGACGTCAGCAAATGATGCTGTTGTTTTATTGTCAAGACTGATCTTCTGGCACTTCTCACTGATCCAGTTGTTGCGGATGCACTTCAGAAGATGCACTGTGTCAAAAAGGAGAAACCAGACACGCTCTTTGTCAAGAGGATGCTTGGCTGTGGCACGGCAATCACCCGGAAAATCAAACAGCTTACAGTACTGCTGGTTTATCTTGTGGTTGTCTGTGATAGACCCGATGACACGCCCACCTGCCCTCTCAACAGCAGCTGCCGCCTCCTTCACACGCTCAAGCTGGTATGCTGCTGTGAGCTTGTGGACGGGTGTCACAGAAATCATAATACTAGGTCCTCTGTGCAGCGACTTCATCATAATACATAGCATAGAAGTGGCCTTGCAGTCTGGCTTGTTCACTGCCATGCCACTCAGAACCCCACCAGAAAATGCAACAGTTGGCCGAATCTGTACTTCATCTATCAAAAGAAATACATTCTTCGGCTGCAGTGTCTTCACTTTGGCAAATGTTTCCCTCACCACCTGATGCTTGTCAATAGGTGAAGTGATGTACTGCAACTTGCGTTCGCTTGGCAGCACCAAAAAGTCTCTGAGCTGTTCATAACTACACTTGGGGTATAATTTAAGAGCAAAACAATAATAATTCATGGAAAACTGTTTCTGTGATAAAAGTTCCAACTAACGTGTCAAAAATACCAGCTTCTTCTCATTCTCGGTGGTCACACAGGCTGACGTGTGGGTTTGAAGAAGAGTGACAACAATCTCAATCATTTTGTCAAACGGGATGTCATAGTTAATTGCTAAGCGCACAGCTTCGGCGAACTGACCATACGACCTCAAACCATTGTTGGGATGAAGCGTCTTACTTAGTGGTACACTAATGCCCTTCTTGAATGCACGGCAGATCAGTGGGCTACACAACGTGGACGTGTTTTCGACAATCACAGACAGGCTTTACTCACTGAAATTTTCTGTCATGAACAGATACACTAACCTTTCTTCCGATCTTGAAATAATTAAGTTCTTGTACTGCTTCTGTAGGTCACGTTCAGGTCTAAAACCATCAAATGAAGTAATCGTATCTTTCTGGAGAAAATGACTCAGTTGCTTGTCTTCGGCCTTCGCAGGGCAAAGTACAGGTTTTGAAGATGGCAGACATGAAGCAGGCACATTGAAGACACTGGGAGGGATCGCAGGTCGCGTAGAACCACCAGGCAATTTGAGAGAAGGAGGGTTAGCACCCCAGTGTTTCTCACAAATGAAAAATCTGTCAGAATCAACAACAAAGTTCTTACGTGGTGGTAGCACATCAAGCTACTTCTGTCTTTCATAACGGTCTTTTGGCAGTCGAAACACTCGGCACCTGTTATCCTTGTTATAATTACCGTTGCAGTTCACAACACACTTATTCGGTATTTTGGATACACAAAATCAGAAAGAAAGAACCTATGAAGAACCAAACAAATAAACAAAATCAGCAAGAACCTATGTAAACAAACACTATCCACTTCTAAATGCAGCCAAGCGCGAAAGACGGAGCGACACAACCTTACACCTTCACTGCTCGTAGCACACTGGACCGGCCTCCGCTAGCAGAGCAAGGAATGTGGGTGTGCACGTCCTGTATAATAGTAGTCCTTGGTATGTATGTATGTTTGTAGACTTTGTGTTGTTCTACATTGGTCGGAGGCGTTGGAGGTAAACTATTCGTGGCTTTAGGTCTTTATTGTTTGGCCGCCGTGACTGATGCTTTCCATCAACGGAGGTGACGAAGAAAATGGTGATGGTTGCCAAC
>NC_134809.1:37136561-37146561 GCF_046742065.1 Oratosquilla oratoria | reverse complement strand
TATTTGATGAAAGCGGCCACTTGTTTCAAGTTGACCGAGTTGCGACTTGATCGAAAGGACAGGAGTATTTGACTTGGCTACGAATGGACTTGTAATCGGTTGAAAGGCTGCAATGAAGACATGCAGTACGAAGGGTTCATTTGTTATCATGGCGCGATCTTTTGCACAGTGTACTGCAGTGGTGCTTGCAGTGTATGCTTGTTTTAATCTATTCATAACAGAAGAAGAAGTTAGAATAATGGAGATGGAACAATAGAAACAAAAAGATTAGAAGTATTGAAAATAATGATAAAGCCTTCGATGATGAGTAGCAATGACGAGTGTGTGAAACATTAAAACATTAAAACTATTTCTGATTTCTGATAGTATAGTAGATTTGAATTGTTTCTATAAAGTGATTATTAATTGTTTTTATCTAAATTATGTTGTTCAAAACATCTTGAAACATGATGAATAAGCGTGTTACTCTTATACCTTTTCCTAAAAATAATTTAAAAATTTCAAGTGGATCCTATAGGACCAAAGGACACCAGGTATCGATTCCTCGGGTGAAGAAATAGAGGAACACGTGATTCAGGCAGTGTGCGGGGTGTCAGCAATGGCCCTTCATTCACCAAGCTCTAGAATAAAAGGAAAACAAATAACTGGGATGATGTAGGGTGGATTAAAGGTGTTTTTGCTAGCTACCTCCGTTATAGGGTGATTTCTCTAAGTTGTCGATCTGGTAACCAAGCTTATTTTTTCTATAGGCTCACCTTAGTAAGATACAATAAAACTACGATCACATTCTCAAAACATCGAAGTCACTACTACCTATAACATGTCCTAGTAGCAACCGGACTCTAGAGAAAGCAGAAGCTGGCCGGGGTGGGGTCGGGTGGAGGTTGCGAGGTGTGTCCCCTCACGAGCTCCCCGTTTACTCTCGCAGCTGTGCATCGGGAGGTTGGACTCATTGAACCCACATGGACCTTAAAGCTGCCTCGCTCCTGCAAAACAGCTTGTCACGGGACCTTCACAGCTGATTAAGGCACAACTACTGTCATTTACGCTAACGCTTGTTATATGTCACTACTGACGTTTGAATTGTTGCTGTTGTAAGTACATCAGACGATTCTTTAAAGAGAATAATTTTTTTTACTTCCAATCATAATCTCACTGTAGCCCCTTCCTTCCCTTATAACTGAGACCAGTATAATTCCGGCACCCCCTACATATCTTTAGTTCCCTTTTGTAACTCCTCACATCATTCATCGACCTACGTACCTTACTGGCATTACCGTTGGCCGGTTCAGACACACTATCTCCCCAGAAAAGTTAAGTATCCATTGTACTGTCCTGGCTCAAATTTCCTTCATTCACGTTGTATCTCGATTTCCATTTCTGCAACTGACAGAACTGCTTTGTGTTTGCAACTGCTGATAGTAATGTGCCAGCTGCCACGTAGTCCTAATTATGCGATAGAATGGTATTAAAATGAAATAATGTTGACTAGTGATGGTAACACAGGAGAACCAACAGCGTAATTGAATTCGACGGTACATGTACTCACGTTAGTTGGTGCAACGGCAATCGAGATGGTAGAAGTGCAATGGTAGTCGCTGTGAGTCAGAGTGTGTGATAGTATCTTGGTCGTAGAAAATTATTTAAGATTATGGATTTAGCTTCACTATGTCTAAATTCTTTTGAGTTTGGAATGTGGAGACAGCTATTTGTGGCTGGGTTATACAAACACACACACACACACACACACACACACACATAGATCGGACCTACGAGCTCTGAGCTCTCTTCCAGGAGGGAAATAGCTGTCGATCACGAGTCCAACACGTGATCCAAAGACCAAGTGAATACACACACACACACACACACACACACACACACACACACACACACACACACACACACACACACACACACACACACACACACACACACACACACACACACACACACACACACACACACACACACACACACACACACACACACACACACACACACACACACACACACACACACACACACACACACCACACACACACACACACACACACACACACACACACACACACACACACACACACACACACACACACACACACACACACACACACACACACACACACACACACAGGTCATATGAGCTCTGAGTTCTCTCCTCCGGGATGGAAATAGCTGTCGATCACGAGTCCAACACATGATCCAAGACCATGGTGAATCACACACACACACACACACACACACACACACACACACACACACACACACACACACACACACACACACACACACACACACACACACACACGCACGCACACACACACACACACACACACACACACACACACACACACACACACACACACACACACACACACACACACACACACACACACACACTCACACGTCGGACTGACGGCGAAGATTGGAACTCAAAAAACTCCCGCAATTTTCGCGGATTTCAGCGACGAGGGAGTACCTGTGTTGTATTAGTAGGGAAAGGAAAAACTCGTGATGCAGTGGGCAGGTGAAGAAAAAGGAGAAGGGGAGGAATTATTGAGACAAATGGATGAAAATGAGGAAGGGGAGGAACAGGCTACGGAAGTAAGAAGGTGTTTACACAAAAGGTGCGCAGACGACACAGTTGAAGTCGAACAAGTCAGCAAAGGGATCAAAAGTAGAAATATGAATAAGAGCAACTCAAATAGAAAGTGGAGATTAGCAAGTCTAGAGGAAAAACTGACAAAAATGAACGGATCATGGGAGGTTAGGCTTAGCCAACTCGCACTAATTACACCAAGGGTTGATAAATTGGAAGAACTAAAGAAGGAGAACCAAAACCTAAATAAAGAAATAGAAAAATTAAAAAAGACAGTTAACAGAAGTAAAATGATGAGGATGAGTAATTAAAGAGGTAAAGGGTTGGAAGAAAATTCAGGAAGATAATAAAATTGAATTTAGAGATATAGTGAAACAACAAATGAAGGAACACACTATGGACACAGTTATTAAAGTGATGAGAGAGAAGGAGAATATAGTAAGAGACTTAGCAGATAAAATGAAATGTATAATTATATTAGGAATGGAAGAGAGGCATAATCCAAATAGGACTACAACAGTAAGAGATGAGAAAGAAAAGCTAAACAAGGCATTAGAATATTTTAAGAAGGAGAACAGGAAATAGGGAAAGAAATTGAAGAGATATATAGATTAGGAAAATACAGTATAGACAAGACCAGACCAATTAAAGTTAAATTCAGGTCACAAACGACAACAGAGAATGTCTTATAAAAAAACAGGGAAACTAGTAGAAAGTAATCAGTACAAACATATATGAATAAAAAGAGAGATGAATAAAGAGGAAAGAGAGGAAGAAAAAACAAAAAGAATTGAAGCTAAAAAAAAAAAAAAAACGAGAACAGAACAGAGTCAGACAAAGAGAAACTCTATTGGAGAGTAGTGGATATGAAAGTGAGGAAATGGTTCATAGGAGAGAAAACAGAAGGGAAACAGAAAACAGGATGGAGCTAACAGAAAATTAAAAGTGTCCTTCACAAACATAGATGGATTAATAACAGGCTTGGATGAAATGAATGTTAGGTTGTTAGGAATCACATTGGTCCACTATTATCTGCTGACGGTCAACTTGAATATTCAAATGAAGGAATGTGTAATCTCTTAAACAATTATTTTAGCTCGGTATTCGTAAACGAAACACCTCAAAGTGAATTCCAAACTGAAACCTGTGAAAAGTCTGTGGTAAACTTACTCACTACGGTAAATATAACAAAAGAAACAATTAAAAGGTGTATAGACAAACTCAAAGTTAATAAAACACCAGGGCCTGACGGTTGGCATCCAAGAATCTTAAAGGAAATGAAAAATGAGATTGTTGTTCCATTAGAAATTATTTTCAAGAAATCCATCATATCCGGAGATGTCCCAAGAGAATGGAAGCTAGCTAACGTTACTCCCATATTCAAAAAAGGTGACAAAAAGAAACCAAATAACTATAGGCCTATTAGTTTGACTTCGATCGTAGGAAAAATAATGGAAACTATCATCAGAGATGCTATCGAATATCATTTAGAAAGTAACCGTTTGATAAATGATAGCCAACATGGTTTCAGACGGAAACGTTCTTGCGTGACTAACTTACTCGAATTCTACAACACAGTTGTCTCGAATTATGACAAAAGAAACAATATAGATTTAATATATCTAGACTTTGCAAAAGCTTTTGATACCGTCCCACACGAAAGACTACTTACTAAATTAGCTTCACACTGAATAAGTGGTAGCCTATTAGGTTGGACTAGTAATTGGTTGAAAGGTCGAAAACAGAGAGTTGTTTTAAATGGAAAAACTTCTGGATGGAAAAGTGTTGCAAGTGGAGTTCCTCAGGGTTCCGTTCTTGGGCCACTTCTATTCATAGTATATATAAATGATATAGACCATGGACTAAAATCTACTGTTTCCAAATTTGCTGATGATACAAAACTGTGCGGAGTGGCAAATGATCACTCAAACCAATTAGATATTCAAGAAGATTTAGATAAATTACAGCAATGGTCTGAAAAGTGGCTAATGAAATTTAACACAAGTAAATGCAAGGTAATGCACATAGGTAAAAATAACAGCAAGTACGATTACAAGTTATTTGGAAATTCGTTAACAAAAGTGCATAGTGAAAAAGATCTCGGCGTAATTATCAGTAACGACCTCAAATCATCCAAGCAGTGTATTTCAGCCTCTGAGAAAGCAAATAAGATTCTGGGATTGATTGCGCGATCTTTTGATTTCAAAAGTCCATCACTCATTAACAAGCTATATAAATCGTTAGTTCGTCCACATTTGGAATATGCTGTTTCCGTATGGTCACCGAATCTCATTAAAGACATTGACAGACTGGAAAAAGTACAACGGCGAGCCACAAAACTGATTCCAAATAACAAAAATAAATCATACGAAAATCGACTTAAGCACATGAATCTGTTTTCCCTAAAAAAGCGTAGACTCAGAGGTGACTTGATACAGGTCTTTAAGATTTTAAAGGGAATTGACAACATCAAAAGTGACAACATTTTCACATTGAATGAGAATCAGACAAGAAACAATGGTCTCAAACTGTCCGGAAATAGATTCAATTTGGAAGTAGGTAGAAACAACTTTGCCAACCGTGTAGTTAATGAATGGAATAAACTTCCTGCACAGGTAGTGCAATGTAGTTCAGTTCGAAGCTTTAAGAATCATTTAGATAAATACCTAAGTAAGATGCTGTAATTATCATAATTTATGTTATATTATTTGTTTTTGTTTTGTTATAATTTGTCTGTCTGATTTTCATTTATTATTAGTTATATGTCAATTTATTATCATTTACTATTTACCTGTTTGTTTGTTATTCAACTATACCAATGCATTTATTTATGTATTTTAATTGTTATTTACATTGTTATAGTTTTAATTTATTACTAATATGATTTTTTTTTTTTTTTTTTTTTTTTTTTTTTGTGCATCCGACCTAGATATGGATCAAAAGGTCTCCTGTCGGCATACTTTGCCTTTGTAATCCTTTGTAATCCTTTGAATGATTACCTGAGGGAAAAAGAACGTGACATAATGGGAAATGTGGAGACAAAATTATAGAACAACACCTCTGTCACGTGGGTCACGTGACGAGCTTGGAGGACTGTCGGCGCGGACGTTTGGTCACCCCCGCTGACCACGTGAGTCGGCCCGAGCTTGGAGCTTGGAGCTTGGTGCTGGTTACCGAGCACACCTGACCGGCCGAAGATTGTCAACGTGAGGTCATGCTTGGCTTCAGTGCTACCAACTGTCCCTATACGAGGTCACTACTGCTGTGAGCATGCGCAGATCCATGCCCACCCACTCTCCCTCACCCTCCCGGATGTATAAGAGGGAAGGACATGGAGTTGGAGAGTACAGACTTTACGGCCGTCTGCCGTTGAGGGCGGACCCCCCCCCCTCCCAGTTCCACGGAGGGAGGGCACAGGGACAGAAGGAGACCACGAGGAGACGTGCGCCCGTCCACCAGGACAACAAGGGGACTCGTCGGAGCAGGAGACCAAGGAGGAGACGTGCGCCCGTCCAAGGACAGAAGGGGACTCGTCGGAGCAGGAGACCAAGGAGGAGACGTGCGCCCGTCCAAGGACAGAAGGGGACTCGTCGGAGCAGGAGACCAAGGAGGAGACGTGCGCCCGTCCAAGGACAGAAGGGGACTCGTCGGAGCAGGAGACCACGAGGAGACGTGCGCCCGTCCACCAGGACAACAAGGGGACTCGTCGGAGCAGGAGACCAAGGAGGAGACGTGCGCCCGTCCAAGGACACAAGGGGACTCGTCCGAAGAAGGAATCTACACTCGAGGAGATCCTCTGCCCGCAGTGCGAGGAGTGGTTTAGTATACATGTAGTCTTGTAGTCTTGTAGTCTTGTAGACATCACGCTGGTGATATTTATTTATGTGATTGAGAAGTAGATAGGATAGTGCTCTGTGTTATATCCAATAAAAACACGTGTTGTGTTACCTTGGTGTTTCTTTTCTCTCACGTCCAAATTCTCAATAATATAGAGTATATACTAAATTTGTACCCCCCTGACAACCTCACTCAATTGTAAACTCCAACGGACCCCACAAAGAGGAAACGCGGAGTCAACCAACTATGTATACTGCCAGCTTTATTCCCAGAGTATCATTCCTCTGAAGAAGCTACAAGCGAAACCAGTCAGGAATAAACTCGGAACGATATATATATATATATATATATATATATATATATATATGTATATATGTGTGTGTGTGTGTACATGTACACACACACACACACAAACACACACACACACACACACACACACACACACACACACACACACACACACACACACACACACACACACAAACATACACACACACACAACAAAAACACCTTTAATCCACCCTACCTCATACAATAATACCTGTTAAGTCCGGCTAAAATTGTCATATCAAAGCATAGCAGTGCCTTATAAATAGTTTCTTATTTCACTATAAAAGTTTATATTAACATATACTGCATTGAATAAGTCAATAGTCGACATATTTGTCCTATATACAATGTTAGGTTTCTAGTTTTAATATATTTGTCCAATATAAAATGTTAGGTTACAAAGAAAACAATGGCCTCCACAAGCGGACCCAGGGATCTGGGTGCGCACGTCCTGTGTAATAGTAGTCCTTGATATATATATATATATATATATATATATATATATATATATATATATATATATATATGTATATATATACATGTGTATATATATATATTTATATATATATATACATATATGTATATACATATGTATATATATACATATATATACACACACATATATATATACATATGTATATATATATGTAGATATATATATACACACACACACACATATATATATATATATATATACTGTATATATATATATGTATATATATATATATATATATATATATATATATATATATATATATATATAGTGTGTGTGTGTGTGTGTGTGTATGTATATGTATATATATCTATATCTATTTGTATATATATGTATATATATACATATATATATATGTATATATATATATATATACATGTACATATATATACATATATATACATATATATATATATATATATATATATATGTATTACAATAAATTAATTATTCTATATAAAAAGTAACCCTATTATAGATAGGCTTTCCATTGTATTATGTTTTTTACACTTCATTCTGGCTGTTTAAGTGTGTGTGTTTTTTTTTGTTTTGTTTTTTCTTTTTTAATCACTTATATGTCATCTATGATGTAATTCTCTTGATGGTTAAATCACCTCTGGATAGATAGAAATGGCTTCTTGGACCGGAATGATGTTCAAGATTTTCTTCGGCGCCTTCTTCGAGTTTGTCTTCCATTTCGGCATTGGACTTCTTCAGGTCATCAGGAGTGTTAGAGCTTATTTGACTAACAGAGAAGAACCTATTGCTCCTCCTCCTTCTCGCGTCGAAGCCGAAAACGAAGCCGAGGACATCGAGGAATGGAGGGATGCTCTAGAGGAGCTTGAAGCTGGTTGCGGTTCCGGTGATGACCTCCAGCAGAAAAACGAGGTGCTGCGGGAAATAGTAAGGGAGGATATGCTCCTGACAGCTCACCTCAGTAACGTCATCAAGGCAATCCACGTCTCAGCTTCGTCCGTGCCACGAAAACCATCTTTGTCTACGGGTCGTTTCAATCAGGAGGACAGAGCTTGGAATATCCCGAAAGAAAGCCTTCAGCAGGAGCTTCTGAGGACCCAGGCTAAATTAGGAGCAGCTCTCCGAGCGAACTATTACTACAGTCTCCTCCTGAATAATATGGATTGAGTTTTCCGTTCATACCCTCCTGACGAAGCTTATATTATTACCTTGAAGTTAGTATTAGAATTCTTCACAGGAAATTTGTGCTCCCTCTCAAAAACTTTCTTCTGACGAAGATGTTCATTGTTTTCCCCGAAGCCTTCAAGTATCGAGCAGGTGTAATCAAACTGCATGGTTTCTGCAGCTCTGCAGGTCTCAGCCGCATGATGAAGTTTACCTCGATGTTAATATCAAATATCATTGTTAAAGTTATCAGCTCAAGAGGAACTACATTGGAGTAATGGCAGTTACGTGTTATAGGAATTCTGCTAGTTTCTTTTCAAGGCCTTTCGCTGACGAACATTCTTATCAGCTTCTCTCAAGTCAAAGTAGACGACAAGTTTCTTCAGTCTTGCATCCTCTTCCACTCAACGTCGTCTTCATCTTCTTATATTTGCAATTTGCCATTGAATTTGGTAATTCTCTGATGTGCCCTCTCACATTACATGTGTTACTTGTAATCATTGACCTGCCTTCACGTCGCGGAGATTTCGGTGAATTTGTATCGTGGGTCATCCCTTTGCTGAATAAAATCGTCTGGAGTCATCCCAAACTAAATATATAGATATAACGTGTCGTCAATAAACGAGGGATTACTTATCAGTTGACTAAAATTGGTTGACATCAAATCAAGGGATGCACACACATACACACACACACACACACACACACACACACTCACACACACACACACACACACACACACACACACACACACACACACACACACACACACACACACACACACACACACACATACACACACACACACACACACACACACACACACACACACACACACACACACACACGCACGCACACATACACACACACGCACACACACACACACACACACACACACACACACACACACACACACACACACACACACACACACACACACACACACACACACACACCACACACACGTATATATATATACTGTATATATATAGATTTAGATATATTACATCAATGGTCTGAAAAGTGGCTAATGAAATTTAACACAAGTAAATGCAAGGTAATGCACATAGGTAAAAATAACAGTAAGTACGATTACAAGTTATTTGGAAACTCGTTAACAAAAGTGGATAGTGAAAAAGATCTCGGCGTAATTATCAGTAACGACCTCAAATCATCCAAGCAGTGTATTTCAGCCTCTGAGAAAGCAAATAAGATTCTAGGACTGATTGCGCGATCTTTTGATTTCAAAAGTCCATCACTCATTAACAAGCGATATACTGTAAATCGTTAGTTCGTCCACATTTGGAATATGCTGTTTCCGTATGGTCACCGAATCTCATTAAAGACATTGACAGACTGGAAAAAGTACAACGGCGAGCCACAAAACTGATTCCAAATATCAAAAATAAATCATACGAAAATTGACTAAAACATATGAATCTGTTTTCCCTAAAAAAGCGTAGACTCAGAGGTGACTTGATACAGGTCTTTAAGATTCTAAAGGGAATTGACAACATCAAAAGTGACAAAGTTTTCTCATCGAATGAGAATCAGACAAGAAACAATGGTCTCAAACTGTCCGGAAATAGATTCAATTTGAA
>NC_134809.1:37101561-37116561 GCF_046742065.1 Oratosquilla oratoria | reverse complement strand
CTCTTGTCTTAATTTCTCCAAGTCTTGTTTGTTTTTCAGTTTATTGTTTACAAATCTGTAGAATAGTTTTGGTTGATCTTTACACTTTTCTATGACATCTTTTTCATATTTTCTCTTTTCCTCTCTGCACGTTTGTACATATTCATTTCTATAACCGGTATATATTTTCCATTTTTCAGGTCTTCTGTCTTTTTTCCATCTGGTCCAGGCTTTGTCTCTTTTGTCTTTTAGCTCCCTACAACTTTTGTTGTACCAGCATTTTACATATTCTTTTTCTTGTTTTTGTCTTGGGACATACTTTTCCACTCCTTTTTTGTAATTTTTTTGTCAAAATATTCCATTTCTCTTCCACTGTTGTTTCTTCTTTGTATATTTCTTCCCAGTTTTCTTGTTGAAAGAATTCTCTTATTTTATCAAAGTTTGTTTTTTCATACATCATTCTTCCTTTTCTATATTGCTCATTTCTTTTCCTATATTTTTCTTCATTAAGTTCCAGTTCAATCAATATGTGGTCACTTTTACTTATTGGTGTTTTATATTCAATCTTGTCCACTATTCTAGGTTCAGATGTAATTATTAAGTCTAGCCTCGATGGTTCTTCTTCATTTCTATACCTGGTGTTCTCCTGTATCCATTGTGTCATTGTATGGTCAGTAATCATCTCAAGTAGAATGTTTCCCCATGAGCCGTCTCCACCCTTTACGGTCATTTCTTCCCAGCAGATTTCTTTGCAAATAAAGTCGCCCATTATAACTATTCTTCCTCCATCTTCCATTATTTTATTTAATGTTATCTTTGTGTCCTCTAACATACTTTTATGTTCACTCTCCTCCCATGAGGCTGTTTTCGGAGGCACATAATTTATCACAAATTTTCTGCTCTTCTTATCTCTGTCTTCCACTTCTATCATAATCATCTCTACTGTATTCTTTCCATATATGACACCCCTCACGTTTATATCCTTCTTAGTCAGGAACATAACTCCACCCCCTTGCTTTTTCTCTCTATTTTTAATCCAATAATTATATGCATCATGTCCTACACTGTTGGGTGGTAGTGGGCCTTTTAATTTTGTTTCTACAATTCCCATTATGTCCGGTTCTTTTTCTTTCAAATAATCATTCAGCTCATTCAATCCTGTTATTAATCCATCTATATTTGTGTAAGACACTCTTAGTTTTCTATCACTTCCATTGTGTTCTCTGTTTCCCTTTTGTTTTTCTCTTGTATGTCGAACTGCCTTAGTTTCATATTCACTACTCTCCAATAGAATCTCTCTTTCTCTGACTCCGTTCTGCTCTCGTTTTTTTCTTAGCTTCAAGTCTTTTCTGCTTTTCTTCCTCTCTTTCCTCTTTATTCATTTCCCTTTTTATCCATACCTTTTTATATTGTTCACTTGTTGCTAGTTTCCCTGTTTTGGATAAGATATTCTCTGCCGTCGTTTGTGACCTGAATTTAATCTTAATTGGTCTGGTCTTATCTTTACTATACTTTCCGAGCCTGAATTTTTCCTCAATTTCCTTCATAATTTCTGGTTCATCTTCCTGAACTAATTTTAGTAAACTGCTTACTTTTTCATTTTCCTCATTGGTTCTTGAGGTTCTATCTGGGTTATGTTTCTCTTCCATTCCTAATATAATTATACATTTCTTTTTGTCAGCTAAGTCTCTTACTATATTCTCCTTCTGTCTCATCACTTTAATAACTGAGTCTTCAGTTTGTTCTCTCATTTGCTGTTTAATTATATCAGTAAATGCAACTTTACTGTTTTCTTTAATCGACTTCCATCCCTCTCTGTTTTCTTTATTATTCATCTTTAACTCTTCATTCTCCTTTTTTACTTCTTTTAACTGTCTTTTTAGGTCTTCTATTTCATCAGTTAAGTTTTTGTTCGCCTTCTCTAGTTCTTCCAATTTTTCAACTCTCTGTACAATGTTGTTAACATGACCGAACCTACGCTCCAAGTCCTCGATCATCTTGTCGACCTTCTCTTCTAGTCTTGTCAGTCGGGGGGGGGGGTTTGTGTCCCCCCACCCTCTTTAAATCCCTGGAAAATATTCTCATCACTTTCTACTGTATTGCTCTTATCTATACTTCTAATCTTTACATTTTTATTAGACATTTCATCGTCAATCAGCTGGTCGGGGGGGCCGTTTGTTTACCTTTCGTCTGTCTGCCTGGGCCAAGTCTTCTCCTTCCTCATTTCCCCCAGCAATCCCTCCCCTTCTCCTCTTTCCCTACTTTCCCACTATCCCACGAGCAATTTCCCCCCCACCCTGCAAATACAATAGGCACTTCTCTTTGCTTTGGGATCCACAAAACTTCAATTTTCTTCAGAACGTCTTCTATGCCGTCCGTTCGTTGAAGTGTGTTTGTGTGTGTGTGTGTGTGTGTGCGTGTGTGTGTGTGTGTGTGTGTGTGTGTGTGTGTGTGTGTGTGTGTGTGTGTGTGTGTGTGTGTGTGTGTGTGTGTGTGTGTGTGTGTGTACTATATATACATATCTCTCAATGTGTTAATTCACTGAAGTCTTTGTATCTATCAGTGTCTAGGTTTCTTCTTATTTACAAATCACGTAACCTGGAGTAAGGGAATTTGTTCAAATTAACTTGTACTGAAACAATTTAGGAGCATTTCCGGCCTTACGTAAACAGTGCCCATGTATTACTATTAGTTTGTTGTTTGTAGTCCAGCTGGTCAATAATGGAGTTGAATTCGCTGGACGTGATGCTGCATAACCTGGGATGCCCGGCTGATCTGGTAGGGCTGACAGGAATTTGTCAACTTCCCTTTTGGAAACTTCCGATTTAACACCTGTAATGTTCCGTAAGTGTTTAGGTAAGTGATTGAACATTCGGGCCTCCTCTCTTGAGATGCTGTTGTGTTGGAGCGTCCTGACTTTTAGCGGGCACCAATTGGGTGCATTTTCTTCCGGTTCTATTTTCTTCTGGGGTGATATGGGTAGGTTCTGTTTTGGGTGGAGTGATCTGGCCTTCTAGGATTTTCCATGGATATTTTAACTATACCTATGCATTTATTTATTTTTATTTATTATTATTTATATTATTATAATTCTTATTTATTCATTTCTATTTATTTATCATTGTTATATATTTTTTCGCATCCGACCTAGTTATGGACCAAAAGGTCTCCTGTCGGCATGCTCCACCTTTGTAATCCTTTGTAATATATATATATATAATCTATATATATATATATATATATATATATTATAATATATATTAATATATATACATATATATATATATGTATATATTTTATATATATATACACGTATATATATATATACATATATATATATATATTTCATATATATATGTATATATATATATATATATATATATATATATATATATATATATATATATATATATATATATATATACATATATATACTCGTCTATAGGTCGATCTCGTGTATAGGTCGACCCCCCCATTTTTGGCCAAAAAATCTGGAATTTTCCATATACCTCATGTATAGGTCGAGTGGTTTGTTTTTGTTTTTGGTGCTGTGAGCATTCCACTGCCTTAATGCTTTGAAGTAGCATGGCTTGCCTGGTATAGCAATTGATTATTATGGTTTTTTCACTTCATTAATTCTGATGTATTCTGGTTTATGTTTTTTCAAGTTCACTGATTTTAATATTTAATAAGTTTCACTGAAATTGCCATTTCAGCGGAGTGAAAAACTTGAACAGATTGCCAAGTACGGTAGATTACCAAGTACGGTATTCGGAATAAACTGGCTAGGCGTGTTTTGTTAAAAAAAATTAACCAACACTCAGAGTTAGTCTTGTAATCTCAACTGTGCGGATGATCAGGCTAATGATAATGTGGAGGAGAAAGATGATGTTGATGTTCCTATGGCTGATGAGGTTGATTTGTATGACGATACTCGACAAAGAAGTGAGTGGGAGGAGCTGTTTGGTGGTGAAGATGACGACATCAAGGAAAACGATTTTGGTGGATTTCAGTTAAAATATTTAGGATTATACCATGTGTCACTGTAACAGTAACAAGTTGGCAATACTGAACAGTTTGTTTTCGTGATGGTGAGATCCATGCATTGTTTTGGTAATGGTAACAATAACATATACCATGTAGAAAGCTAAATTTGGGTAAATTTTTAGTTTCGACCAAGGGCGCAACATAGCAATAAAAATTGATTATTAATTTTGTAGATTATAATGTATCAACGTAATATGCAATTTTGTGATCGGAAATAAAAAACAAGAAAGATGCTAAAACATTTCGTAAGTAATGAAGTCGTGTCGGCCGAATAGTACGTCATATTTGTTATGATACATGCCGACGACGAAGAAATGAGAAGTTGGCGGGCTTTTCAACCACTTAGCTTGCTGGCTATACAAAGTTCTTGCAGCTTGAAGGAATGCATGTATCTCCGCTCCATAACATTCCTTCAAGAAAATGTACCTGGCGAGGTACTGTCGGAAGCACCGAGGCCGTCAATTGACAGACAAGATGGCGTTCCGATCCTATGCTTGTGGCAAGGTATTTTTCATTTTCACTTCCGCCCACAAAATTGCATATTACGTTGATACATTTTAATTTATAAAATTAATGATTAATTTTCTATTGCGCCCATGGTCGAAACTAAACTATAAAAAAAAAAAAAAAAAAAAAAAATGAGAATATCACAGCATTTCATTATTTTTTTTAATCAATTATGGGTACTGTAATAGTATACATGATATAATAAGCTCGCCTGTGTTAAGAAATTTAACAAACAGGTAAAACCACAGTATGGGGTTACCGTATCTAGAAGGAATTTTACATGTTTTAGTACGTACCGTGTATTTTATGTACCCATTGTTTACTGGTAGTATTTAGTAGGTAAATATTTTGATTTCTGAACCTAAAGAAAAGGTAAGAGTTCTTCCTAGCCTTTCTTGTCATGTCTGGATTTCAACCTAACAAGATTATTACTTGTGTATAGGTCGACCCCTAGGTTTTGGCCTAAAAAAAATTCCTTAAGATTTCGACCTATAGACGAGTATATACGGTATGTATATATATACATATACAGTATATATATTATATATATATATATATATATATATATGTATATATATATATATATAATATATATATATATATATGTATATATATATATATATATATATATATATATATATACATATATATATATAATATATATCCCGTCTGGGGTATTGGCTGCTTGTTATTTTGGCAAAGAAGCATGCAGTTGATACTTTAGGGTCTATACGGGGCGCCCCAACGGTTACAGTTTACATTAATAATAATGCATTGTTGCATTTTGACCAAATTTTAAAGCATAGACAAAAAAAAAAAAAATGTCTCTAGACAGCTTTCTAGCCATATAGGATTCTAAAGAAAGTGCCAGTTGTGCCAATGTTTCTAAAAGATTTAAAGCTAATGAGTAGGTCGAGACTACTGTAGGAGCGAGTAAAGAGTAATCTCCCTTGGTGAAAGATTCTCCTCCTTCACCTCAAAAATTCTCCCCCCCCCCCATCTCCATCTTCCTTGCGTTGGAGGTACCTTCTCTTTTTTCGTAAAGTGCAACAGTATTCATAATTATATTTCATATTATTTTATTCATTATGTATTCTTCCTCAGGTTCATTTACTGTACATTATTTTTTCTTATTCTATGTTACTAATTAAAAAATACATATATTATTACAATCATTTTTGGGTATTTCTTATCAAACATGAGACGAATTATGATATTTTACATTGATTCCGGGGGGGGGGGAGGATTGTTTCACTTAATGAGTGTTTTGCATTACTACTAAGATTAACTAACGAATTATGTTCGTTAAGCGATATTCCACTGTCATAATATATATATATACATATATATACATATATATATATGCATATACATATATATATACATATACATATATATACACATATATATATACAGAGGTGAGGTGGCAAAATGAAACGTTAAGGCTAGAGTATGGAGCTTTATTCAGAACCAGACGTTTCGACCTCTTGGGCCTTCCTCAGTGGACTGAATACAGAATAAAAATCAAAGTCCGTCAACAGCTTACATGGTGATCTGACGACCCTGCGTGACCTCACCCCGGTCACGTTGTCCCCCCACACTCACCGACCGCCAGTTGTGCGGACGTTTGAGCCCAGGACATAAACCCCTTACGAGAATTTGTGGTTTTCTCGGTAGCAATGTGTGCCGCCTCCAAAGCTTTCCTTTTCTTTTTTCCCATTTTCTTATGTAGAACGTGGGCTTCCTTCCAGTTTGGCAAATGATTTTCTTCATCGATGTGAACTACTAGGGCATTTGATGTTCTGTGATGTTTCACATCCCTCTTGTGTTCTTCTAATCTTTTGTCCATGCCGCGTCCTGTCTCACCAATATAAACTTTCTCACAACCTGTACAAGGAATTCTGTAAACAACACTTTTATTTTCTTGCAAAATTTCCGTATTTCTGGTAAACTCACCAATTCTCTTCCCCGCTGATGTTACTAAATTTATTCTGGTGTTCTTTAAAAAAATTACTAATTAATGGTGAGTGTCTAGAGTTAGGAACTGAAATAAATATTTTGTCTTTGCTGGTGCTGTTATCTGTAGCTGTTGAGCTCCTTTTCATAATTTTGATGGCTTTGTGTTTTAGAACAACACAAGAGGGATGCGAAACATCACAGAACATCAAATGCCCTAGTAGTTCACATCGATGAAGAAAATCATTTGCCAAACTGGAAGGAAGCCCACGTTCTACATAAGAAAATGGGAAAAAAGAAAAGGAAAGCTTTGGAGGCGGCACACATTGCTACCGAGAAAACCACAAATTCTCGTAAGGGGTTTATGTCCTGGGCTCAAACGTCCGCACAACTGGCGGTCGGTGAGTGTGGGGGGACAACGTGACCGGGGTGAGGTCACGCAGGGTCGTCAGATCACCATGTAAGCTGTTGACGGACTTTGATTTTTATTCTGTATTCAGTCCACTGAGGAAGGCCCAAGAGGTCGAAACGTCTGGTTCTGAATAAAGCTCCATACTCTAGCCTTAACGTTTCATTTTGCCACCTCACCTCCATATTTGTCTGTCTTTACATATATATATATATATATATATATATATATATATATATATATATATATATATACATATATATATATATAGTGTGTGTGTGTGTGTGTATATACATATATATATGTATGTATATATATATGTATACATATATATATATATATATATATACTATAATAAAATAGCCTCTGTCTGTCTGTCTATCTGTTTGTTTGTTCACGAACTCCTCCTAGGGTTTTGGAGATAGACCCCACAACCATATAAAATCTGATACCCTATCACTCCAGGTACTTGGATAACTATATTTAGAATAAATATTATGGTTAGGGTTAAGGATTAAAATTAGGTGGGGTATGGTTAGGTTAGGGATTATTAACGAACTCCTAGGTTTCTGCAGATAGACTCATGTAACCATATATATTCTGAAACCTTATAACCCAAGGTACTTGGATAACTATCTTTCATTTTTATTTGCTATAATAAAGTAATAGCCTGTGTCTGTCTGTCTGTTCACGAACTCCCCCAAAACAATATATATATTCACCATATCCCAGGCTACTTGGATAAGTATATTTTATTTCCAAAGGGCGCCTCCCTAATCAAATTGATGTTTTTCTTACTTTCTTAACATTCCATTTTGTTACCTTTTCCATTGAGTTATATAGATACGTGTAACTTTTCTCAACAAATTCTATCAGAATATTTTTTTATTATCTATACAGATCAACGCGCGGGTAATTTGGCTAGTATATATATATATGTATATATATAAAATTGTATATATATCGATATAGATATATATGTATATATATAAATACATATATATGTATATATATATGTATATATAAATATATATATATATATAAATATATATGCATATATATATATTTACATATATATACATATATATATATATATATGTATATACATACACACACACACACACACACACACACACACACACACACACTTCAACGAACGGACGGCTTAGAAGACGTTCTAAAGTTTTGTGGATCCCAACGCAAAGAGAAGTGCCTATTGTATTTACAGGGTGGGGGGGAAATTGCTCGTGGAGTAGTAGGAAAGTAGGGAAAGAGGAGAAGGGGAGGGATTACTGAGGGAAATGGAAGGAAATGAGGAAGGAGTAGACTTGGCCCAGGCAGACAGGCGAAATGTAAACAAACGGCCCCCCGACGACGATGAAATGTCTAATAAAAATGTAAAGATTAGAAGTATAGATAAGAGCAATACAGTAGAAAGTGATGAGAATATTTTCCAGGGATTTAAAGAGGGTGGGGGAGACACAACCCCCCCACCCCACCCCCCCCCGACTGACAAGACTAGAAGAGAAGGTCGATAAGATGATCGAGGACTTGGAGCGTAGGTTCGGTCATGTTAATATTATACGGAGGGTTGAAAAATTGGAAGAACTAGAGAAGGCAAACAAAAACTTAACTGATGAAATAGAAAACCTGAAAAGACAGTTAAAAGAAGTAAAGGTGGAGAATGAGGAATTGAAGAGGAATAGTAAAGAAAACAGAGAGGGATGGAAGTCGATAAAAGAAAACAGTAAAGTTGCATTTACTGATATAATTAAACAGCAAATGAGAGAACAAACTGAAGACTCAGTTATTAAAGTCATGAGACAGAAGGAGAATATAGTAAGAGACTTAGCTGACAAAAAGAAATGTATAATTATATTAGGAATGGAAGAGAAACGTAACCCAGACAGAAACTCAAGAACCAATGAGGAAAATGAAAAAGTAAGCAGTTTACTCAAATTAGTTCAGGAAGATGAACCAGAAATTATGAAGGAAATTGAGGAAAAATTCAGGCTCGGAAAGTATAGTAAAGATAAGACCAGACCAATTAAGATTAAATTCAGGTCACAAACGACGGCAGAGAATATCTTATCCAAAACAGGGAAACTAGCAACAAGTGAACAATATAAAAAGGTATGGATAAAAAGGGAAATGAATAAAGAGGAAAGAGAGGAAGAAAAGCAGAAAAGACTTGAAGCTAAGACAAAAAACGAGAACAGAACGGAGTCAGAGAAAGAGAGATTCTATTGGAGAGTAGTGAATATGAAACTAAGGCAGTTCGACATACAAGAGAAAAACAAAAGGGAAACAGAGAACACAATGGAAGTGACAGAAAACTAAGAGTGTCTTACACAAATATAGATGGATTAATAACAGGATTGAATGAGCTGAATGATTATTTGAAAGAAAAAGAACCGGACATAATGGGAATTGTAGAAACAAAATTAAAAGGCCCACTACCACCCAACAGTGTAGGACATGATGCATATAATTATTGGATTAAAAACAGAGAGAAAAAGGAAGGGGGTGGAGTTATGTTCCTGACTAAGAAGAATATAAACGTGAAGGGTGTCATATATGGAAAGAATACAGTAGAGATGATTATGATAGAAGTGGAAGACAGAGATAAGAAGAGCAGAAAATTTGTGATAAATTATGTGCCTCCGAAAACAGCCTCATGGGAGGAGAGTGAACATAAAAATATGTTAGAGGACAGAAATATAACTTTAAATAAAATAATGGAAGATGGAGGAAGAATAGTTATAATGGGCGACTTTAATTGCAAAGAAATCTGCTGGGAAGAAATGACAGTAAAGGGTGGAGACGGCTCATGGGGAAACGCTCTACTTGAGATGATTACTGACCATACAATGACACAATGGATACAGGAGAACACCAGGTATAGAAATGAAGAAGAACCATCGAGACTAGACTTAATAATTACATCTGAACCTAGAATAGTGGAAAAGATTGAATATAAAACACCAATAAGTAAAAGTGACCACATATTGATTGAACTGGAACTTAATGAAGAAAAATATAGGAAAAGAAATGAGCAATATAGAAAAGGAAGAATGATGTATGAAAAAACAAACTTTGATAAAATAAGAGAATTCTTTCAACAAGAAAACTGGGAAGAAATATACAAAGAAGAAACAACAGTGGAAGAGAAATGGAATATTTTGACAAAAATTGACAAAAAAGGAGTGGAAAAGTATGTCCCAAGACAAAAACAAGAAAAAGAATATGTAAAATGCTGGTACAACAAAAGTTGTAGGGAGTTAAAAGACAAAAGAGACAAAGCCTGGACCAGATGGAAAGAAAGACAAAAGACCTGAAAAATGGAAAATATATATCGGTTATAGAAATGAATATGTACAAACGTGTAGAGAGGAAAAGAGAAAATATGAAAAAGATGTCATAGAAAAGTGTAAAGATCAACCAAAACTATTCTACAGATTTGTAAACAACAAACTGAAAAACAAACAAGACTTGGAGAAATTAAGACAAGAGGGAGTTGAATACACTGAGGAAATGGAAATGGCGGAAATTATGAACAAACATTTTAAATCAGTGTTTACAAGGGAGAACATACAACCTGAAGAGATCGAATGGAAAGAGAAAGTCCCCCCTATGGAAGAAATAGAAGTAACAAAGAATGAAATATTGACACACTTGAGTAATCTTGATGTCAGAAAATCGCATGGACCAGATGATATAGCAAACTGGATTCTGAAAGAATGCAGGAATGAACTGGCAGACAAAATACATAGCATACTAAACAGTTCCTTGAAAGAAGGTAAAGTTCCAGAAGATTGGAAAAAAGCAAATATAGTACCTATATATAAAGGAGGAAATAAAGAAGAACCTACAAACTATAGACCAGTCTCTCTAACAAGTACAATAGCAAAAATTTGTGAAAGAATTATCAAAAGTAGATGGGTAAAATATTTAGAAAAAAACAAAGTGTTAAATCCAAGGCAATTTGGATTCAGACAAGGACGATCATGCGTCACCAATTTAATATGTTTCTATTCAAGGCTAATAGATATAATACAAGAAAGAGATGGATGGGCGGACTGTGCATTTCTAGACCTAAAGAAAGCGTTTGACAAAGTACCACATAAGAAGTTGCTTAAGAAATTAGAAACTGAAGGAGGAATACAGGGAAACTACTAAATTGGATGAAAGACTTTTTGCAAGAAAAAAAAATGAGAGTAGTGATAAGAGACCAGCACTCAAAATTGGATGAAGTAATAAGCGGTGTTCCGCAGGGAACAGTACTGGCCCCAATAATGTTTGCTATATATATTAATGATATGGATGAAGGAATAGAAAGCTATATGAGCTTCTTTGCAGATGATGCAAAACTACTGAAAAGAGTGGAAACTGAAGAAGATTGTGAATCACTACAGAGAGATCTATATAAAGTACAGGAATGGAGTAGGAAGTGGGAGATGGAGTTCAATACAAAAAAGTGTAGTATAATGGAATTTGGAAAAAGCAAAAACAGAATAACAGGAGCATATAAATTGGGAGAAGAAGGAATAAAAAAAGTAGAAAATGAGAAGGACCTGGGAGTCATTGTTATGAATAATATGTCACCTGAGAAACATATAAATAAGATTTTTGGAGAAACTTATAATTTAATAAGAACAATCAAAGTTGCATTTACATACCTGGATGAAGAAATGGTGAAGAAAATTCTAATCACCCTGATAAGACCAAGATTGGAATATGCAGCAACGATATGGTCACCAAGTACAAAAAAATGTATAAAAAAACTTGAAAGAATACAAAGAGCAATTACAAAACTGGCACCAACGCTCTCAAAACTATCATATGAAGAGAGACTAGAAAAACTTGAACTACAGACACTAGAGCAAAGAAGAGAGAGAGGAGATTTGATAGCTATTTACAGAATCATGAAAGGCATAGAAATTACTGATAGAGAGAATCTGATAAAATGGGATAACAGAAATACAAGAGGACACGGAAAGAAAATAAAAAAAGACAGCTATAGAAGAGACTTGAAAAAGAACAGCGTTCCTCACAGAGTAATTAACAGTTGGAACAAGTTTGATGAGATAGTGGTGTATGGAAAAACAATACATGAATTTAAAAATAGTTTAGATAAAATGAGATATGAAGACGGGATCCCACGAGCATAGCTCCCCTTCCCGTAAAATACAACTAGGTAAATACAACTAGGTAAACACACACACACACACACACACACACACACACACACACACACACACACACACACACACACACACACACACACACACACACACACACACACACACACACACACACACACATTCACTCACACACACACACACACACACACACACACACACACACACACACACACACACACACACACACACACACACACACACACACACACACACACACACACATAGCCCAGGACTGAAATAATTTCAGTATCACTGCGCTGCGGGTTGTTGCTCCAACTCTCGTGGGCGGGGAGTTGGGTGTACGTGCGTGCGTGTAAGGTTACAGTATTACCCCCCCATATATATATATATATATATATTTATATATATATATATATATATATATATATATATACAGTATATATACGTCTAGATTACATCCTAAGGTTTAAAGAGTTTTCTTTCTCACATATTCTGGTTCCTATTTGTTTCGACTAGGACCTTGCCAGGCAGGATCCACAGGACCGGAGGAGAAGCGTGAGTGTGGCTATGTGCTCTCACGGTGTTTACTAACTTTTTAATTTTTAATCTATTTCTTTATTTATTCTTTATTATCTATTTTCTCTTTGTTTATTTACTTATGCTAGGGTGGGAAATGGTCCAATCGATGGAGTGGTTGGGAAGTGTGGAGTTCCAGGAAAGAATCGTAGTGGAGAGTTGATGGTGGAAATGTGTCTAGAAAGAGAGTTGATGATAGCAAATACAGTGTTTCGGAAGAAAGTCAAGCATAAGTACACATGGGAGAAGTGGTGGAGGGAAGGGTGGTAGATAGAGCGCTAATGGATTATGTAGTGGTAAATAGGATTATGATAGGAAGAGTTAAGGATGTACATGTGCTAAGGGGAGAGAGTGGGGGAATATCAGATCATTTTTTGGTGGAAGCTAAGTTGAGAGTGGAGGATAGATGGAGAAAGAGGAAAGGGACAAAAGGTAGGGAGGTTCTTAGAGTGAACTCCTTGAATGAAAAGGAAAAGGAGAAGGAGTACGGAAAGAAGCTGAAGGAGGAGTGGGAGGGAGGACAGGATGGAGTAGAGATGAGTGTGGAGGAGGAATGGGGATGGTTCAAGGAGGGAGTCCTTAAAGTGTGCAAGGATGGTGTGTGGAACAAGAAGGACAGGGGGAAATAAAAAGAAAGGGTAGTGAATGGTGGGATGAGGAAACAAAAAAGGTTACAAAATAGGACGAGGGAGACATATGAGAGGTACAAAGAAAAGAAAAGAGAAGCAAAGCAAAAGGTAAAGGTTGCAAAGAGAAGAGCAGATGTGAAGTGGGGTATGAGTATGACAGAAATTTTTGAAAGTAATAAAAAGATGTTTTGGAAAGAAATTAAGAGAGGAAGAGGAGGCGAATCAAGTAGGGAAGAAAAGGTAAAAGGTGCAGTAAGGGGAAGATGGGCAGAATATTTTAGGGAGTTGCTAAATGTGAAGGAGGATAGGGAAGGAAAGATAGCTGCAGTGGGAAATGCGAAGAAAATGAGAGTGATGAGTGAGGAAAATGGAGGAGAAATAAGGAAGGATGAGGTGAAGGCAGTTGTTAAGATGATGAAAGCAGGTAAGGCACCTGGTCTGGATGGATGCCATGCAGAATGTCTGAAAAAGGGAGGTCAAGTGATGGTGGACTGGTTGGTGAGGTTATTTAATGTTTGCTGGAGAGAGGGTAGAGTGCCGGAGGACTGGAGGAGTGCCTGTATAGTTCCTCTTTACAAGGGAAAAGGGGACAAGTGTGAATGTAGTAGTTTCAGAGGGATTAGCTTGTTAAGTGTAGTTGGGAAGGCTTATGGGAGGATCTTGATTGAGAGGATTAGGAGAGGAACAGAAGGAGTAATTGGTGAGGAACAGTGTGGATTTAGGACAGGTAGAGGTTGTGTAGATCAGATCTTTGTGGTAAGACAGATATATGAGAAAGCTATAGGAAAGGGGAAGGATGTGTTTTGGGCTTTTATGGATCTGGAAAAGGCTTATGATAGGGTAGACAGGAAGGCACTGTGGGAGGTTATGCAGATTTATGGGATAGGAGGAAAGCTTCTGGGAGCTGTCAAGAGTTTTTATGAGAGTAGTAGAGCTTGTGTCAGGATTAGAAATGGAGAGAGTGAATGGTTTGAGGTAAAGGTGGGACTTCGTCAGGGATGTGTTATGTCGCCCTGGCTGTTCAACTTATACATGGATGGGGTGGTGAGAGAGGTAAATGCAAGGGTGGGGGGTCAGGGATTGGAGATGGTTAAAGAAAATGGAGAAAAGTGGGAGGTGAGCCAGCTGTTGTTTGCGGACGACACTGCGCTTGTGGCAGGATCGGAGGAGGGATTGAGGAAGCTGGTGGCAGAGTTTGGGAGAGTATGTGATAGAAGAAAGCTAAAGATAAATGTGGGTAAAAGTAAGGTGATGAGATGTACAAGGGGTGGAAGTGGCAGTAGACTGGAAGTGAACATTAAGGGAGAGCGACTGGAGGAAGTGGATAGTTTTAGATACTTGGGTGCAAGTGTAGCAGGAAAAGGTGGAGTGAAGGTGGAGGTAGAATGTAGATTGAGAGAAGCGAGTAAATGCCTTGGTGGATTAAAAAGTGTAATGAGGAATAGACATTTAGGAATGGATGCGAAGAGGAGACTGTATGAAGGAGTGATTGTGCCAACAGCACTGTATGGGGCAGAAACGTGGAACATAAGAAGAGAGAAGGAATTTGAATGTGTTTGAGATGAAGTGTCTGAGAAGTATGATGGGGGTTACTAGGCTAGATAGAGTGAGAAATGAGGAGGTGAGGAGGAGAACAGGGGTGAAAAAGGAGCTGGGAGATAGGGTTGATGAAAGAATATTAGGATGGTTTGGACACATGGAAAGAATGAGTGAAGAAAGACTAGTAAAAGAG
>NC_134809.1:37084061-37091561 GCF_046742065.1 Oratosquilla oratoria | reverse complement strand
AATGTTATAATTTGGGAAATTGTTTATTAAGGAGGATTCTACTATTTTTCTTCTGAAACTACATTTGGATTTATAAATTATTTCAGCATCGTCCCAATTTATTCGGTGGTTTTTATTGGCGACGTGCTGAAATACTGCGGAATTTTCCTGTCCGTATTTAACAGAGTTCTTGTGCTCCTTAACCCTGGTATTGAGATCTCGACCCGTCTGTCCCCAATATACATCATTGCAATCTAAACAAGGTAATTTATAAACTCCAGGAGTTGTATTACTCTTGGATCTGTGATGTATATTGACAACTTTACTGAACAAATTATTAGGATAATGGAAGATAAAATTTACCTTTTCCTTTGGTAACATGTGAGACAATTCATGGATGGATTTGTTAAAAGGCAATTTTATGCTTCTATTATCCCAATGATGATTCATGGCGGAATGGGAATCTGTTTTGTGAAAACTAATTTTGGCCTTGCTGAGAGCTTTTTGTAAAAAATCACGGCGGGTATCCTATTTTTGTTAGTTGATTTTTCACTGAATTTAGTTCCAAATCTAAGTATTGGGAGCTACAAATTCTCAAAGCTGTAAGAATAGGCCTGAAGCTACACTATATTTTATTTTGTCAGGATGGTGGCTAAAGAAATGTAGGTAGCTCCCTGTGTGGGTGGGCTTCCTATAAACTGTGAAGGACAGTGACTCCGCATTTCTTATTATTAAAATATCTAGAAAAGGTAATTTGTGATCTAATTCCCATTCCACCTTGAATTTAATATTGTTCGTTAGGTGATTGAGCTGGTTGTGAAATTCTTGGAATGATCCCCATTCATCATCCCAAACCGTAAAGATATCATCTACATATCTATGCCAAAACATGGCGGGTGGTTTAATTTTCGGTAATAGCACTGATTCAAAATATTCCATATATAAGTTGGCTAGAACTGGCGAGAGATTAGAGCCCATGGAACATCCGAATTTCTGTTTATAATAAAGATCTTTGAATGAAAAAACATTGGTGTTGACGCAAAGTTGTGTTAAACTTAATATTTTATCTAGTGGCAGTGGTAGCTGGTTCTGGTATGGCTGTAATTTTACTTTCAAAAACTCTAAGACTACCGTTACATCAATTTGGGTGAATAGCGAAACTACATCTAGACTTAGTAATTTTCTACTACTAGGTAGGTTGTGACTTTTGATCTTTCTTATGAAGTCTTCTGAGTGTTTTATGTGAGACTCTGAGAAACAACCTACATGTTTTTTCATTCAAAGATCTTTATTATAAACAGAAATTCGGATGTTCCATGGGCTCTAATCTCTCGCCAGTTCTAGCCAACTTATATATGGAATATTTTGAATCAGTGCTATTACCGAAAATTAAACCACCCGCCATGTTTTGGCATAGATATGTAGATGATATCTTTACGGTTTGGGATGATGAATGGGGATCATTCCAAGAATTTCACAACCAGCTCAATCACCTAACGAACAATATTAAATTCAAGGTGGAATGGGAATTAGATCACAAATTACCTTTTCTAGATATTTTAATAATAAGAAATGCGGAGTCACTGTCCTTCACAGTTTATAGGAAGCCCACCCACACAGGGAGCTACCTACATTTCTTTAGCCACCATCCTGACAAAATAAAATATAGTGTAGCTTCAGGCCTATTCTTACGGGCTTTGAGAATTTGTAGCTCCCAATACTTAGATTTGGAACTAAATTCAGTGAAAAATCAACTAACAAAATTAGGATACCCGCCGTGGTTTTTACAAAAAGCTCTCAGCAAGGCCAAAATTAGTTTTCACAAAACAGATTCCCATTCCGCCATGAATCATCATTGGGATAATAGAAGCATAAAATTGCCTTTTAACAAATCCATCCATGAATTGTCTCACATGTTACCAAAGGAAAAGGTAAATTTTATCTTCCATTATCCTAATAATTTGTTCAGTAAAGTTGTCAATATACATCACAGATCCAAGAGTAATACAACTCCTGGAGTTTATAAATTACCTTGTTTAGATTGCAATGATGTATATTGGGGACAGACGGGTCGAGATCTCAATACCAGGGTTAAGGAGCACAAGAACTCTGTTAAATACGGACAGGAAAATTCCGCAGTATTTCAGCACGTCGCCAATAAAAACCACCGAATAAATTGGGACGATGCTGAAATAATTTATAAATCCAAATGTAGTTTCAGAAGAAAAATAGTAGAATCCTCCTTAATAAACAATTTCCCAAATTATAACATTTCCCATGGTCAATGGTCACCAGACTGTATTTCTTCTTTTGCCATAAATAAAATGTTACCATCAACATTAACGGTGGACAAAAACTCACCAAGGCCCATGCAACGCCGGTCATGTGACCTGAGCCACCAAGATGCGAGCATGCGTGCCGGGCGTGTTGACCTGAGCCTCGTCCCCTCATGTTACCTCACTGCTTTACTATAAATACATATTGTTCTGTACTTTGTAACTTATATCTGCCGAAGAGGATCACAGTAAGTGATCGAAATATACAGATCTCTATATCTTCGCTTATTCTTCTCCGAAAGTGGGTCATCAGTATTATTTTACATATGTGCTACGACATATCTTTGTTGTGATATATATATATATATATACATGTGTGTGTGTGTGTGTACTATAATAAAGTAGCCTCTGTCTGTCTGTCTATCTATTTGTTTGTTCACGAACTCCTCCTAGGGTTTTGGAGAAAGACCACCACAATCATATATATTCTGACACTCTATTACTCCAGGTACTTGGATAACTATATTTCATTAAAAAAAAATGGTTAGGGTTAAGGATTAAAGTTAGGTGGGGTATGGTTAGGTTAGGAATTATTCACGAACTCCTTGGTTTTTGCAGATAGACCCCTATAACCATATATATTCTGAAACTTTATAACCCAAGGTACTTGAATAACTATCTTTCATTTGTCTGTCTGTTTGTATGTTTGTTTGTTTGTTTTTTTACGAGCTCCTCCTAGGGTTTTGGAGATAGACCCCCACAACCATATATATTCTGATGCCCTATCACTCCAGGTACTTGGATAACTATATTTCATTTCCAAAAATATATTTTGGTTAAGGTTAAAGGTTAAAGTTGGGTGAGGTATGGTTAGGTTAGAGATTATTCAAGAACTAGGTTTTTGCAGATAGATCAATATAACCATATATATTCTGAAACCTTATGAAGCAAGATACTTGGATAACTATTTTCCATTTATCTGTCTGTCTGTCTGTCTGTCTGTTTGTTTATTTGTTTGTTCACGAACACCTCATAGGGTTTTGGAGATAGACCCACATAACCATATATATTCTGATACCCTATCACTCCAGGTGCTTGGATAACTATACTATATATCATTAAAAATACTTTGGTTAGGGTTAAGTGTTAAAGTTAGGTGTGGTATGGTTAGGTTAAGGATTATTTATCAACGAACTCCTAGGTTTTTGCAGATAGACCCATATAACCGTATATATTCTGAAACCTTATAACCCAAGGTACTTGGATAACTATCTTTCATTTTTATCTGCTATAATAAAGTAGTAGCCTGTGTCTGTCTGTCTGTTCACGAACTCCCCCCAAAACCATATATGTATTCACCATAACCCAAGCTACTTGGATAAGTACACTTTATTTCCAAAGGGCGTCTCCCTCCTCAAATTAATTTTTGTTCTTATTTTCTTAACATTTTATTTTGTTACCTTTTCCATTGAGTTATATTGATACGTGTAACTTTATACATATATATATATATATATATATATATATATATATATATATATATATATATATATATATATATACATATATACAGTATATATATATATATATATATACTGTATATACATACACAGACACACATATTCACACACACATACACACACACGCACACACACACACACACACACACACACACACACACACACACACACACACACAAACACACACACACACACACACACACACACACACACACACACACACACACAAACACACACACCACACACACACACACACACACACACACACACACACACACACACACACACACACACACACACACACACACACACACACACACACACACACACACACACACACACACACACACACACACACACACACACACACACACACACACACACACACACACACACACACACACACACACACACACACACACACACACACACACACACACACACTTACGTCGGATGGACGGCGAAGATTAGAGTTCTTAAGAAAAAGTGAAATTTTCGTGGATCTCAACGCAAAGGAAGTACCTTATTGTATTTACAGGGAAGGGGAAAGCTCGTGGTGTAGTGGGAAAGTAATGAAAAAGGAGAAGGGGAGGGATTACTGAGGGAAATGGAAGGAGGCCAGGCGTCTTGTAAACAAGAGAAGGACCGATAATTTTGGTGAAGGGACTAACAAAAATGTAAAGATTAGAGATATAGATAAGAGCAGCACAATGGAAGGTGAGGATAATAATTTACAGGGATTTAATGAGGAGTGGGGGGGGGATACCAACCGCCCCCGATTAGCAAGACTAGAGGAAAAACTTGAACAAATGACCGAACATTGGGAGAAGAGGTTCGGTAACATAGCAAAGATTGCGCAGAGAGTTGAAAAATTGGAAGAACTAGAGAAGACGAGCAAAAACGTAACTAAAGAAATAGAAGATATAAAAAGGCAGTTAAAAGAAGTATAAGAGGAGAATGAAGAATTAAAGAGGAATAATAAAGACAATAAAGAGGCCATAGCAAAAGAAGCACAGGGTTTGAAAAAAATCCAAGAAAACAGTAGAGTTGCATTTACTGACATAATTAAACAGCAAATGAAAGAACAAACTGAAGACTCAGTTATTAAAGTGATGAGACAGAAGGAGAATATAGTAAGAGACTTAGCAGATAAAAAGAAATGTATAATTATATTAGGAATGGAAGAGAAACATAACCTAAATAGAACCACAAGAATCAATGAGGAAAAAGAAAAAGTAAGCAGTTTACTAGAATTAGTTCAGGAAGATGAACCTGAAATCATGAAACAAATTGAAGAGATGTATAGACTCAGAAGGTGTAGTACAGATAAGACCAGACCAATTAAGATTAAATTCAGGTCACAAACGACGGCAGAGAAACTAGCAGCAAGTGAACAATATAAAAAGGTATGGATAAAAAGAGAAATGAATAGAGGAAAGAGAGGAGGAAAAAATGAAAAGACATGAAGCTAAGAAAAAAAAACCGAGAACAGAACAGAGTCAGAAAAAGAGAAATTCTATTGGAGAGTAGTGAATATAAAAGTAAGGAAATACGACATACTAGAGAAAAACAAAAGGGAAACAGAGAATACAATGGAAGTGGCAGAAAACTAAGAGTGTCTTACACAAATATAGGTGGATTAATAACAGGATTGAATGAGCTGAATGTTTATCTGGAGGAAAAAGAACCGGACATAATGGGAATTGTAGAAACGAAATTAAAAGGTCCACTACCACCCAACAGTGTAGGACATGATGCATATAATTATTGGATTAGAAACAGAGAGACAAAACAAGGGGGTGGAGTTATGTTCCTGACTAAGAAGGATGTAAATGTGAGGTGTGCCACATATGGAAAGAATACAATAGAGATGATTGTGATCGAAGTGGAATACAGAGATAAGAAGAGCAGAAAGTTCGTGATAAATTATGTGCCTCCAAAACAGCCTCGTGGGAAGAGAGTGAACATAAAAGTTTGTTAGAAGACACAAGGATAACATTAAATAAGATAATGGAAGATGGAGGAAGAATAGTTATGATGGGCGACTTTAATTGCAAAGAAGTCTGCTGGGAAGAGATGACAGTAAAGGGTGGAGATGGCTCATGGGGAAATGTTCTACTTTAGATGATTATTGACCATAGAATGACACAGTGGATATAGGAGAACACTAGGTATAAAAATGAAGAAGAACCATCGAGACTAGACCTAATAATCACATCTGAACCTAGAATAGTGGAAAAGATTGAATATAAGACGCCAATAAGTAAAAGTGACTACATATTGATTGAACTGGAACTAAATGAGGAAAAATACATGAAAAGAAATGAACAATATAGAAAAGGAAGAATGATGTATAAAAATAACTAATTTTGATTTAATAAGATAATTCTTTCAAAATGAAAGCTGGGAAAGAATATACAAAGAAGAAATAACAGTGGAAAAGAAATGGAATATTTTGACAAAAATTTATATCTATATATAAAAAAAAAAAAAAAGGAGTGGAAAAGTATGTCCCAAGACAAAAACAAGAAAAAGAATATGTAAAGTGCTGGTACAACAAAAGTTGTAGGGAGTTAAAAGACAAAAGAGTCAAACCTTGCACCAAATTGAAGAAATACAAAAGACCTGAAAATTTAAAATATATACCTGTTATAGAAATGAATATGTACAAGTGTGCAGAGAGGAAAAGAGAAAATATGAAAAAGATGTCATAGAAAAATGTAAAGATCAACCAAAATTATTTTACAGATTTGTAAACAACAAACTGAAAAACAAACAAGATTTGGAGAAATTAAGACAAGGAGGAGTTGAATACACAGAGGAAATAGAAATGGCGGAAATTATGAACAAGCATTTTAAATCAGTGTTTACAAGGGAGAACATACAACCTGAAGAGATCGAATGGAAAGAGAAAGTCCCCCCTATGAAAGAAATAGAAGTAACAAAGAATGAAATAATGAAACACTTGAGTAATCTTGATGTCAGAAAATCGCATGGACCAAATGAAATAGCAAACTGGATTCTGAAAGAATGCAGGAATGAACTGGTCGACAGAATACATAGCATAATAAACAGTTCCTTGAAAGAAGGAAAAGTTGCAAGAGATCGGAAAAAGCCAATATAGTACCTATATATAATGGGGGAAATAAAGAAGACCCTACCAACTACAGACCAGTCTCTCTAACAAGTACAATAGCAAAAATTTGTGAAAGAATTGTCAAAAGTAGATGGGTAAAATATTAGAAAAAAAAAGTGCTATATCCAAGACAATTTGGATTCAGACAAGGACGATCATGCGTCACCAATTTAATATGTTTCTATTCAAGGCTAATAGATATAATACAAGAAAGAGATGGATGGGCTGATTGTGCATTTCTAGACCTAAAAAAAGCTTTTGACAAAGTACCACATATGAAGTTGCTTAACAAATTAGAAACCGAAGGAGGAATACAGTGCAAACTGCTTAAATGGATGGAAGACTTTTTGCAAGAAAGAAAAATGAGAGTAGTGATAAGAGACCAACACTCAAACTGGGATGAAGTAACAAGTGGTGTTCCACAAGAAACAGTTTTGGCACCAATAATGTTTGCTATATATATATATTAATGATATGGATGAAGAAATTGAAAGTTATATGAGCTTCTTTGCAGATGATGCAAAACTATTAAAAAAAGTGAACACGGAAAAAGATTGCGAGTCACTACAGAGTGATCTAAATAAAGTAT
>NC_134809.1:37041561-37074061 GCF_046742065.1 Oratosquilla oratoria | reverse complement strand
GGTTTGGACACATGGAAAGAATGAGTGAAGAAAGATTAATAAAAGAGGTGTGGAAGGTAGAAGTGGAAGGAGTGAATATGAGGGGACGTCCTAGGATGAGATAGATGAATGGGGTAAAAGGGACATTACAAAAGAGAGGAATATCTGTTAAAGAAAGACGGGAGAGGACAGAAGATAGGGGTGAATGGAGAAGGGTTGTGTATGGATGATGGTGTGATGCATGAGGGGGAGTGGGTGGGGGATGGGGGGTAAGGAAGTATGTATGAGAAATAATTTGACGCAGCCCGAGGGGATTTCTCCCCGTCTTCTCCTTTTCTGCGTGAGGGGACGGAGAGGGGGGGTCGCCGAATTAATGAAGCGGCCTTGCTGTGGATGTGCTGTGTCTTGTGCCACTGCTCTTGACCCATTCAGGATATTATTTCTTTCTTTTGCAATGTATAATTGTTGATAAAACGCTATCTCTGTGTCATGAAGGTAATGGTTGGAGTTTATTATCCTATATCATTATTTCTGCAAAGAAACATTTGCCTGTTTCCATCCCTGCACTCTTCGAGGGCGCCTGTTTGACCAAGTTGTTGCTAAAAGCACCGACCAGGTTGACGATTATTCTCCACATAAATGCGAGCAGAAAACCAATTGAAGAATCATAGCCACAGTGGGATGTTGCAGCAACATACTTCGCAAGAGTAGTAGGCATAGTATTACAGAAATGAGATTGATATCTTCTCTCATTGCTCCCTTTGTCCAGCTCTCAATAGGTCTACTTCCATTCATAGCTGAATGTCATTTGTGTTCTTCATATTCGCTCAGGAGTTTCTACTTACTCCGAAATAAACGTATTGGCCTTGATGAATTAAGTTTTAAGTGATGGTGGTCATATAATGAGTTGTTTACTGCTGTCAGGGCAGATTTCTTTTTAATCTTAATTTGCATGATTGTTATCCATTCGGTTTTCCTTCCTCGGCTTTTGTGTGCTCAACCGCCTTTTGACTTCATGCTCTTGTTCCTGTCTCACTAAGTGTCCTCTTAACTTCATTAGGTTAGACACTTCACTCATTGAAGTGATGAATGTGACTCTTTGTTTTTTCAACCCGTTCAAATGTTGTCATACTGTGGAAATGTTATAACTGCTTTCAGGCGATTTTGTTCTTGTTACCGCTTGACGATTTTCTTTTTTCTAGTGTCGCGAAACCCCCATCTCATCGAGGGCCTTTCTCGATGAATCTACTGCAGTGCATCGTAGTCGTTGTAAACACTACTAAGTGCTATCAGATGATTACAACCAGTAATTGGATATCAGTTGCTGCTGAAAGATTCGGTATACTGACCGACCATCATCTTTACTCCATCTGCCCTAACCAGCAGGTTTTTAATGGATCATTCTATGATATCTGATTCCTCTTTTCATGAAAATTCATCCTTTTTATCCTTCTTTTACCACTAATTGCATTATATGGTACATTCTACAAATTTCTCAAATTTTCACAGGTCAAACTGGTTTCCTGTTCTTGCTCACTTTATCATTCTCATGTTTCTTTCCTGTAATTAAAGGTTACCTCGTAGTTACATCTCTTTTTGCCCGATTCGCCTTGACTACTCTTGATGTATTCAAGTTACGTTTCATTCGGTTGACATCCTGAACCATCTATGACGTGTAGCTTGATTCTGCCTCTCTCTTGAAACTAGATGCTCTGCTGTTCCCCTATTCTTGTGTGCTCATCGTGATTTCAAAATGCCATTTCAAGTGAAAACACAGTCTTCTTTCGAAAAGTCGTGCGATTCCCTCCTTACTTTTTGACTGACATGTATAAGTTGTATGTACGACCTTGGTACGTTGATTGTTAGGTAGGTGCTATTCATTATTTTCAACTGTGAAGTCTAAGTAGGCTACTTTTTTTTTTTTCTAATCCCTTTCTGCAAACAAGGATGGGGCTATGGTGCAGGGATGGATAGGAGCGGAAGGAGGAAGAGGTAGAGAAGGAGGGAAAACAAAGAGGAAGAGGACGAGGAAGTGGAAGAGAATAAAGGAAGGGGAGGAAGGAGGAGGAGGAGGAGGAGGAGGAGGAGGAGGAGGAGGAGGAGGAGGAGGAGGAGGAGGAGGAGGAGGGGTATAGGGAGAGGAAGAAAAGGAAGATGAGAAGGTGAAGGAGGAAGGGGGGATGTACTGTAGAAAAACTAAAGAAGGGCAGGCAGGTCGGAGCTGTTTCATACAACACGACCACCATGACTGGCGCCCAGCTCAACGCCTCTCCCACCACCAAGAGCGCGGTGCCGCCTGCCACCACATCCACCCTATTCCACGTCCGACAAATCAATACCTCGACCTTGAACCTCAGGGAATGACTGCCTGCTCTGCTCTGCTCTGCTCTTCTCCAACCTTTCCTCTTCGCGCTCTCTTACCTTACTCCGTTTATTTACTTATTTCCTGTGCAGGAGTTTCTAAAATTCAGTTTCTTTTTCCCGATATTATTTCTTCATAATGATCTCTTTTCCAGGTCCATCCTATAGGTCTTATTCTCATTAGACATCGGCTCGGAATATTCGGGTATGTCGTAATGTAATAATTACCAGGCTCCCAAAAAGCGATTTTATTCAGATAGTGAAAACTTCCCCAATCAAAGAATTAATTCCTATCGTACCGGACGTATTTAATTCCTATTTAATTGTATCTTTATTTTGTTTGTTTATCTATTAATTTTATTCTATTTGTTTATCTACCTATTCATTTGTATTTTGGCTAATGCTGCAGGCCTGTTAGCCTATGACATTTATCTCCGTGGCAATAGCGGGTATGTTACAACCTATCGTGATATATCCTATCACTACCGGATGCCAGTTCTTTTATTTTGGTTGTTGCGGGAACTCGATCGCAGAAGGGCTAAATTATCTCTCGGTTATTAATCTATGTGTGTGTGTGCATATGGGTGTGTATGTGTGTGTGTCACAGTGCACAGTGTGTGTGTGTGTGTGTGTGTGTGTGTGTGTGTGTGTGTGTGTGTGTGTGTGTGTGTGTGTGTGTGTGTGTGTGTGTGTGTGTGTGTGTGTGTGTGCGTATGAGAGCGTGTGCTCCCTGTGACTATAAACACCCGTATTGCCACCTGTCACCAGGCGGCAATACAGTATTCTATTCAGCTGAGTAAAATCCTCTCACCATGGAAGCAGTACCAGTTGAAAACGGCAGTAGTCCACTGGCTTAGCACATCTTTTGGAAGCGAATTGTGTATATTCCCAGACAACAATGACAATAGACATGTCAAAATAAGGGCAGGTATTAGATAGTTATTATACGGTGCCAGATTCGTACTTTATTGGTTTCTAGTAGAAAATCAATCTATATAGACACCCACATATGTTCAATCTACCCAAAATAGGTCAGGGATATGGTTTTTGGTATATTATCTACTTAGAAATACCATAAGATTATCATATTTCAGTTGTAAATAACTTTTAGATACATATGAAAAATGGCAAATAGGGTAACATCTTAAGTATTACTCACAGAATTGGATAACATGTCTTACGTATTACTCATAGAATAGTACTCAAAATGATGCTCTAAAATTATATAATGACAATACCCTTAAACATAATGGTCACAATATCTAAACAAACTAAATTGAAAATTAAAATAATTCAACCCGTATGAAATTATAAATGAAGTAAATCAACTTTCAATAATAAAGACATTTATGTAATACAAAATTTTATTTAATTATGATGCATTCTGAAACAAATCTATATTCACATTGACACAGCAAAATTTTGCACAATGGCCATTGCAGGTACAACAAAGATGTCAGTCTGAGAGCACATGTAACTAAGTACACTGCATCCGTTTTGGCAGCCACAGTGGCTTGTAACAGTAGCACTTGACCCCAAATCTACCAGCACAATACCGTTCTTCAGATTGTATGTTTTGCTAGAATAGCCTGGGATGGTGGAAGACTCTTCATATCTTTTTTCTTGGTGAAGACCTGCAGTCATGCCATCACTGACCCAAAAACGAATACCGGTACATAAATAATCATTTCCATCTCATTGTTTTACTGAGTATTATATAATTTTCAGCTGCAGTAATTTATTCTGACAATACAGTACACCATTCAACAATAAAACAAAATAGGCACTCATACAACTTATGGCTAGGGGCAAGTCGACTGATATTGGCGAGAGCTGTTTGGAATAGGAAGAGAAGGGTAGGTGGATGTATGGGGCCTTGCTCCGAGAAGTGTCGGCGTGTGAGTAAAGCGGTGACGCGCCCACTGACTCATGTTCCCAATTGGTGATTGGTGAATAAAATAACAAAACATAGATATCTCAGTACACATCAATGAAGCAAAGTAAACGAACATTGCCAGAATTCCTTTTCAGTTCATATTCAAAACTTAAGTGTACTAAGTTTAATGCATTGTATATAGGTAACATAATTGTGTTAAAGAATATACTTTCTTAAAGGGTAAGAAAATCCAAGTTAGAAAAAAGTGTGGAAATTTATACTCTGAACTTTATTGCAGGCACTTACGGTGGTATTCTTAAAAAAATCTTTCCTTATATAAATCTTTCCCTTCCAAGGATTTTTATATATACATATATATATATATATATATGTATATATACATATATATATATATAAATATATATATATATATATATATATATATATATATATATATATATATATATATAAGAATACCACCGTTAGCTACCCCCCTTGTAAGGGTAAAAACCGTTGTTATATATGTACTTAGGTTTCTGTGATTCTTTTACATGTTATGTAACAAAATCAGGCATCTTGCTATTCAATATTGTGACAATGCAGAAGGCCCTTCAGATTCAGAGAGTTTCAGAAATTCATGTATGACAGCTTGATAGCTTTCTCAGGTTACTCACGTCAGTCACATCCAGTAAATGAAGAGTGGAAAAAGTGGGAAAGTTTTTGATGCGTGATCCAGAACTAGTGATTTCATGAGCAGGTAAAACGATACTTGTGTACTTGGTTCTAGTCATACAAGCAATCCAGACCTCTTTCATAGTAAGCGTATGTGCTACAGACAGGGTCATTACTAACGTATCAGTATCTAGAACTTGGATCACAATTGACTGGTGCCTCATTGATATAGCATGAACAATATGGAGTGTCAATCGAGTGTCTGCTTCGTGCGTGCATGCAGCCAGCCATGTGTGGGGTGGTGTCTGGATAAATGACAACATCTATATCACTGTGTCACCGTAACTTCTTTGCTAGGGATCTGATTTTTCTCCATTTGATGAAGAGCTCTCTCCCGTTTTCTTCAACCTTGAGGAACCCTGCCAAATTTCTTGGTAATGGTGTAGATGCCCCATTGATCCATAAAAAGAACACGAAGTGTCAATCGATTGTCTCCCTCGTGCGTGTTTGGAACCAATGAGAAGTGGATGAACAATAACACCTGGGTCACTGTCATTACATCATCTTGGCTAGCTGTCTGATTTTTTCCATTTGATGAGAAGTGCTTTCTCACTTACCTCAACCTTCTATAAGATCCACAGAGGAATAAGGGTTTAAATCAGTGGAACTCTTATTTTTCAAGATAGGGCAGGTCACCTTTTCTGCCACTGTGAAATGTACTTCCGCAGAGAGAGGAGTTATATAGGTTACCGTCAAAGGTCTGGCAGCCAATGTAAAAGCTGAAGAAAAGCTGTCAATCACTTTTTGCCTGAGAAACCTTCATCTGACTCAGTGATATTGTTTTCTATAGACGATGTCGGAAGAAGGGAACTTAGTTGTGTGGGAGAGGATTTATCAGAAGCTTTGAATCCTTTCCTTCACAAAAGTTTTATATTGGTCTTTATCTATCCGTTGAATCTCATGCACATTTTTGGTAGATATCAGATAACTGAGGTCACCACTTTCCTCTAGCTGCTTGACTTCCATTTCAAATTCTTTCACCACCTTGGCAACTTCTGTAACTGCAACTACCTTAACTGTGCAGAACCAACAGCATCCTATTATTTCTAACAATGTTATTCTTCTGTTAATGAATTTGACTTAGAGGGACTGGAGAGAAAGCATAAGTTGTTCGTGCATTGAAATATATTAATGTGCTGCAACGTACCAATTCTCACATATGTCGCTGCAATAATGAGAGCTCCGTTTGGAATGATAATACGGGGGAGAAAATATTAAAAGGAGTGAATTCTTATAGGCTATGAGTTTCTGCAAATATATATTTTTTCACGATCTATTTTGACCTCTAATATTGTTTGAAGAAGAAATCATATGCCATATATGTATGTATATACAGTATATATATATATATATATGTATATGTATATATATATATATATGTATATATATATGTATATATATATGTATATATATATGTATATATATATATATATATATATATATATATATATATATATATATGCTCCACGACCTCAGCTCAGTCTGCTCCGTGACCTCAGCTCGTCTACTCCGTGACCTCAGCTCAGTCTGCTCCGTGACCTCAGCTTGAGAACTTGTCTTCTGTTGAGACACCAGCTAGCGAATACCTTTTGTTAAGCTTATTACTTCTTGTGAAGTTTATATATTCAAATAGTGACTAGTGATTGTGTTGTGTTTTTGTAATTGCATACGTATAGCGCTATACAGTTACAGGTATAAGATAAAGTGTAGTGTTCTAGTAATTTAGAACCGAAACAGTACTCCACAGGTAAGAGTAATAGTTTAAGGTAAGCTTCGTGTATTTAGTTTATTTAGTGACTGCTTTTGTTTTCTTTTGTTGTTTTATATTTTCTCTTTGCCGTTTGTATTGCCGAAGGAGGAGCGAAATGGCTTGTGAAGGTTGTGTGAACCTGGAGGACCGTCTCAGGAAGTGTGAGGAGGAAGTTCGCCTTCTCAAGAGTGCGCTCTGTGAGAAGTGTGAATCTTCCCCGCAGCCCAAAGAGCATTCCACCTCTCCTACTCCTGACACTCCCGTGAGCGAGTTGCGCTCCGTGGGGTCCCGTTTGTCGAACCCACATTCAGTAAGCGGGTCCCCTGTGGAGCAACCGCTGGCTCTAGCCAATCGTTTTGCTCTGCTGGAGGATAAAGTGGCTGAAAATCAGGAGTTCTTGGTGGTGGGGGACTTCATGACGACATCCTGCAGTGGAAGACTAAACGACGTTGCAAGCATGTATGTTACCCGGGCCGTGGGATCGCTGATTGTACCCAGACCATCAGGGAGCAAAGGCTGACGAGCACGGTTACGATTGTTCATACACATGAACTTTGAGTCTTTCCTCATCAAATAACTTAATGGATTAGCTATAATATCCTGTCAATCCCGAGAAACTTCTCATTTTTTTCTACATTGTTTGGAACTTGAAAACTGTTTACTGCTTCAACCTTTGAATTTACTGTACTAAGTCCATGCCTGTCTATCTTATGTTCCAAATGAATAACACATTCCTGCACAAACTTATATTTTTCATGTTTCACTTTCAATCCTGCTTCATCTAGTCTTAAGAATATCAAATCTAATTTCTTAAAGTGCTCAGCCGCTGTTTGGGAAACTATTAAAATATCATTTAGAATTGCACTGGCAGTGTTTCCTAACAACCCACCTAGAACTGTATTCATTAATCTCATGTAAGTTAATGGACTATTACATAACCCGAATGGCATTCGTTTGAACTCACAGTGTCCCGATGGAGTAGAAAATGCTGTGAATTATCGTGAGTCTTCATGCATTTCTATGTGCCAAAAAGCAGATTTGATATCTGTAGTGCTAGAATACCTATTCCCAGTTCCCAAACTTCTAAGAATGTCCCCTGTCACCGGTAATGGTAATCGGTCGCGTATAATATGCTTATTCAATTCCCTATAATCAATAACTGGACGTATGATACCATCTAATTTTGGCACCGGAATCAGAGGGAAGTTCCACTCACTTTTACTATGTTCAATAATATCCTGCGATAACATTTTAGTGATCAATTTATCTTCAATGGCTAGTTTAGAATGTGGTACTCTATAGGCAGGTACTTGTATATAGATAGGTTGAGTGCCTGGTTTTAATTTGATCTGCTGTTTTAAAACAGTTGTTTTGCCTAAGGCGTCCCCCGGCAAAGCAATTGCTTTATTATGCTTCAAGAGCAAAGCAACTAAGTTTTCACCCAACTCAGGACAACTAGTAGGTTCTAGTTGATTCTTGTATTTCTTTTCCAACTCTGTTTCCTCCTGAACTGAACAGATTGATGAAATTAGTCATTCCACCTCCTCAGTACTCTCATTTAAAATCTTTATGGGTTTTGTACAAACTTGAAAACATCCTATTTGTGTACCCTCTCCTAAGACTATATCTTTATTCAAAGTACTAATCACTAATATTTCTACCATGTTCTTATTTGACTTATAAGTCCCTGAGTCCAATTTCAAACCTTTTAATCTAATTGATTCTGGGATGGTTAAAATATCAAAGTCAACAGTGACTCCTTTCAAATGCACTTCTACCCTGTTAATTGCCCTGGAGTGTAATAACGTCGACTTTATTACGCCACCTTCCACAATTAGCAAAGGTTCATTTGCAGCTAATGAATTAGTAATTTCTGGGATTTCTTGAGCATCTTAATTGTGTTCACTATACTTATTTTCTGTTGGTTTGGACCGCTTTGCCTCGCTATCTAAAATATAATTGTTATATTTCCTGGCTTTAAGTCTGGTTGATTAAAAAATGGGATTAACTGTGATTTTACTAAGATCCCTAATTCAGCAGGACATATGACCATGTTCTCTTTTCTCATAGTTGCAAATCCTATCAATAAATCCCCTGGGAAGACAGATTTTTCTACAACTATCAATGTAATGTGCAAATGCTCATTTTTATATAAGATGACTTCTAAATTTAACATTAATTGGTGTTTTAACTGAATATCAGTTACCCCTTGCAATGAGTAATGGATAGGTTCCAAGATTTTTACTCCTGGTTTCAATTGGTTTAAAACTCTACTAGTTATAACATTCACTACAGATCCTGTATCAATAAATGTTTGAATAGGTTTATTGAACACTCTAACAGCAATGAGAGGTCCTACAGACGTCCTTCCAATTGTTTTAGTCAATTTACAACTATGTTTGATGTTGGGGTTTTCTTTCACCCTTCTATCATTGTTATCCCTAACACAATACTGTCTATGTATGGGTAGCTCTGTAGTGTTGTTTTATTTTATGTCTGGGTTTTTTCTCTTGTTTCGGAGTGCATACGAAAATTTCTATATTCCTGTGTTCTATGTCCAATCCTCTAATATACATAGAGAAAGGTGGGTTTCTACAATGATATTCATCATGGCCCTCATATTTGCAATTTCTACAAATAGTTTCATAATAACATTCTTGTGCTTTATGCCCCCAGAGTATTACAATTGTATCATTCAATTCCAGCATTCCTTGAAGTGCTTCTAACTCTATGTTCAGATCCTTTTCTATAATTACTTCTAGATTTCCTATTTTCTTTCTGTTGTTGCATTCCCACAGTCATCACATATGGACTAATTGCTTTAGATTCACTATACCCTTGAAGAAGATAATCTACCTCCCCTAAATTCATAGTTGCCTGAAGATCTTTATACAGCTTTTCCGCAGTTGTTATACCAAAATTATCTATTGTCATACCTTTAAATTTCAAAAGTCGATTTGAATCGACTGCCTCCACGTAGGCGTCCTCTACGTACGTCACCCTCTTCTTCATTGTCAGGCCATGCTTCACTACCCCGTCGTCCTTCGTTCACTGTTGCTTGTAGTGGTTGTAGACTCCTTCGTTCACTCGTAGTAGTAGCTCATCCCCTCGTTCACTGTTGCTTGTAGTAGTTGTAGACCCCTTATTCCTCGTCTTGTTGTCCCTTGGAGTCAGCATAGGCGTGGCTACGTGGTTGTGGTTGTGGTTGTGCACTGCGTGGTTATGTTTGCGTGCACTGTAGATTGGTGTACCCGTACACTCGCAGCCGTATCTTGCACTCACCAGTCTCTTCAGGGCGTTCAATTCACTCTTTATGTCCTTGCTGTCACCACTTTTACCTATGTCTCTCCGTAACTACTGGTTTAATTCTTTTTAGTGTTCCCTTCTATGGTTTCGTATTTCTTCTTTCGCTTTCAGCTTTCTTTCCATCACTGTCTTAAGTAAGTATGTCTTTCACCATATCTTTCTGTAAGAAGTAATGTTTCTTTAAGGGGTAAATTAAACGGAGGTAAAATTTTCTTCTTTTCTTCCCGAATAATATTTCACTTGGCTTGTCAATTTACACTAAGGGACTCCCCACTGGGATCCTCAGTTTTCTTCCTACGCTACCTCTGCACCGACGTCACGAGTTTCTCAGTCCAATGATTTTTACTGTTACAATTAAGTACCTCCCTTAAGGGCGTGACTTAACTCCCGCGAACCAATAACTTTTCCTCTTCCTCCACCCTTTCTCCAATCAGAAAGACTGTTACAACGTCTTAAGCAATACTGCTTACATAAGCAATCACGATATCGATGCATGAATGACTTAGTTTACATATTGTCACATCAGCATTAAAATCTGTTCTCTAGCTGTTGTTTATAAACTTGAGACGGGGAGCGAGATTATGCAACTCCTTCGCGGCTATTGTTACCAAACATCCTACACATAAAAATAAAATTCTCGCCACATCCCCTCTTTCTACCTTACTTGTCTACCTTTATCTACTTGCCTTTTACAGAAGGTGTTGTACAAGAGTCTCGCTCGGAGTGAAACTCGCCACTCCTCCTGGTGCCTAAGAGGGATGGATCTTTTCGTACTGTTGTTGATTATAGTCCAGTTAACGAGGTCACTATTCCAGACCATTACTCTTTGCCTGTATTAAGTGACCTTCTCCAGTCCATTGGCACTGGTAATACGGTGTTCACCACCTTAGACTTAAAATCGGGTTTTTGGCAGATACCCCTGGAGGAGAAGTCTTGTAAGGTCACGACCTTCTCAATTCCCACTGGACATTATGAATGGCTTTGCTGCCCCATGGGGTTGCGGAATACTCTCTTATCTTGCCAGTGCTTGGTTATCTCCATTTTTCATGGCTTGATAGGCAACGGGCTTTTTGTTTACCTGGATTATTTAATCTTAGTTTCCAAGGATGTGGAGAGCCACCTTACTAAGTTGTCCATGGTCTTGCAACGACTTGCTGATGTTGGATTGAAACTTAATTTGCTCAAGTGTTATTTTCTTAAGTCTAGCATCCAATTCCTAGGTCATGTTCTAGACAAACATGGTATTCACACTACTGACGATAAGGTCAAGGCGGTTAGGGACTCCCATGCACCTAAGTCAGTTGACCATGTATGATTCTTTCTTGGGCTGGCAGGGTACTATCGTGCATTTACTAAGAATTTTGCTTCAATTGTTTCCCCTCTAACACGTCTCCTCAAGAAGAACACTCCCTTCCAGTGGCTTGATGCTCATCAGAAAAATTTTCATTCCTTGAAGCTTGCACTCACTGAAGCGCCTGTCCCGGAGTATAGCCTTCCCTTTACTATTTGTACAGATGCTTCTGGTACAGGTATTGGAGTTGCACTTATGCATCAAGTAGACAGATGTAGACATCATGTCATTGCATATGCTAGTCGCATTCTTAACAAGCCTGAGTCTCGTTACTCTGTTACTTATTTGGAAGCCCTGACAGTGGTGTGGGCTTTAAAGCACTTCCGTGATACCATTTTTGGATATCCTGTTACAGTCTACACAGACAACACTCCTGTCACTCAGCTTTTCAAGGGCAAAAATCTTTAGGCCGCCTAGCCAGATGGTTTCTCACGATTGAGGAATTTAGCTCAACCCTTAAGCATATTCCAGGGCATGCAAACAATATTGCTGATGCACTTTCACATAATATCCCTGTTGCTGCTATTACAGTAATTAACAACTTCTCTCTGAAGGATCTGGCCAAAGCTCAGCATGAGGACCCTGTTTGATCTGCTGTTATTTATGCTTTGGAGTCTGGTGATGATACCACCTTACCAGATCTACCTATTTCCCTGTCCCAATTTTCCTTGCAGGACAAGGTTCTCATTCGTAATGTGGAAGTGTTTCAGCAGGATGTGGCACAGCTAGTGATCCCTATGTTCCTAGTTCCTGTTGTCCTGTCCCTTGCTCATGATGCCCCTCAAGCTGGTCACCCTGGACATTACCTGGACCTTACCTCTCATGTAGCCCAGTGTAGCTCTTGTGCCCAGAACAAAGGTTCTACGTACACTGCTTCTATCTTTCTTAGAGTACCCTACTCCTTCTCGCAATTTTCAGACTATGGCTATAGACCTTTTACCACTGCCTCCTAGTACTCAAGGTCCTGTGTATGTCCTTGTGTATGTGGACCACTTTAGTCGTTTTATAATATTGGTTCCGTTACGTAGCAAATCTGCTCCAGTAGTAGCTCATGCTTTAGTTTCTCATGTTTCTTGTCCATACACTACTCATTAGGTGTTCCTTAGTGACAATGGGTCGGAATTTAGAAATGAGGCTTCAGCGAGCATTTGTGAGTATTACGGCATCACACAAATATTCGTGACTGCTCATTACCCTGCGTCCAATGGTCTTGCAGAGAGGACGAATAGGAAAATTTTGGATATACTCAGGCACGTTACTAGTAGCCTTCTCGAATCTTGGGAGGATTGGTTTCCACATATCAATGCTTGTATTAACAGCACCATTAATGTTTCTACGGGTAAGACACCTCATTATGTCATGTACGGAGTGGAAAAATGGCTTCATTATGATATGCTTGATAGTTCTGCTCGTCCCCTCTACAATATTGAGGACTATACTCAACCCCAATATCATACATTGCATAATATTTATAGTTCTGTAAGAGATCAACTTGATGTCTCCAAAGCCAAAATGTTGAAACAACAGCATATCCAGGCTAAGCCTGTTAACACCAGTATTGGTGATCGTGTTTATAAGAGCATGCCTGACCGCCAATCTAAACTGAATTGTAAATTTACAGGTCCCCTTTTAGTTACTGGGAAGTTGCATCCCAAAAATTCAGGGTCTTTGATCCTTCTAAGGGACTGAGTGAAGTAGTGCATGTTGATAGACTTAAGGTGACAAAAGTGCCTATCCTTGCATTTACTCAACCTTCACCAAGGCTCCCTGTACAAACTATGTCTGTATCTCCCCCCTTACAATTATAATCTCCGTTCAAGGGGTCCTATGTCTTCACAATTGTATATGTACATTGCTTATGTTATCATTCATGCTTGTCTTGACCTGTACTTTCTATCTTGTTTCTCTATTAAGTGTATTGTTTGTATAATGTGTATATCTTGTTTATCTATTGAGTGTATTGATTTGTATTATAACTTTTGTTTAGCTTTTAGGTGTCATGTACCGGACGTCCGGCAATTGCTACCTTTTTGTCTCATATTAATTGGCGCTAGATCTTTTGTGTTTTTCTTGTACTTGTACATAGTTCTTTTGTGTGTTTCTTGTACTTGTATACAGTTCTTATTAATATATATATATATATATATACATATATATATATATGTATATATATATATATAATATATACAATTATACATACATATATATATATATATATATATATATATATATATATTCTTGTTTTGTGCACGTATTCCTATGTATTGTCTTTATGTCATGTAATTATGTATGTTATATCTATGTATCTGGGTGTGCTAATGTCATCATTCTTTTCCACACCTTTGTAATTAGCCTGTATTATGTGTGGACTGTTATATTTGATTTGCTTTTGTCTTGCCTGGTCATTTTTTTTTTCGTTTGCTCGGTGGGGTCACCCAGTGGTGGTAGTCGAGCAATGTTTTGGTGTACGTGTATGCTAAGGGTATTGTACGATTGTCATGCATTGTACTTGTTAGTAGACTGAGAAATACATGCTTTTCCCTTTTGTATATAAACACTGTGAAACTTATTTATATTAATTTATCAAAATCATTGTATTAATTGCACTTCCGAGTGGTCGTGTATGCTTTTACTGCCAACCCAAAGTGACGTCAGTTGCTATTATGCCCTCCAAGTGTACGCACGATTTTGTTGTAGTGCTTTACATCATAACATGAATACACTATTTTTCCTTGCAATATAATTTTATTAGCTACCCTCGTACAATATCCAACATAACATAGTCATTTACCATGATCAAAAGGATATTTATGCAAAACATTTCCTCCCTGCATTGCCATCAGCAACTTCTCACAAAGTAAACCACATTCACGTGACCGAGCAAGTAGAACATGACTCCGCGTCAATTGATTCTACTCCCTCCATTCAAATTCATTCCGCCTCATCACACAAGGCTGCACCAGCTACTAGCACAAATTGCTCCACCACCTTCATACAAAACAGCTCTTAGTATTCAACTACCCAAACCCCTCCCCAGGACTCTAACTCCACTACTTTACTGACAGCTGTGGATATGCGTTCCAAACGTAACAGACGCACTAACTCCTCCCGCATGTCCAAATCAGCAAAACGCAAGACAAAATACCCAGTACATAAAATCCACCCCAGTCTCAGAAGTGTTATCTACATTCAAACACATTCACGCAGTACCTATCAGCCCAAAGATGCTGATCCCTCGTGAGTATACAAAGACTCATCTACGAGTTTTTCAAGCACAAGACACCGATGTACTCTGTATGCCAGAAACTTGCTGTGTCACTGGCATTTCCTTCCTTTTAACCATCAGCTCTACGTCAAAGGTCATACTTGCATTTTAATTGCCAATGACACTAACGTGGTACAAACATTTGCGATTTCGAAGTATATCCCTTACGCATCAAAGACATGGATGACAAATTCCCCAATTCTCAAGTTTATACCACAATTTCCGACATGCCCACAGCACAGAAACCCATTGATGTATCACATTTCAACCCTATATATTTTCCTGATGCACAAGCCGAATTGATTGCACTTTGCAACAAGTTCAAACATACTATTGCCACTCAAGGTGAACCCCTTGGAGTTACTAATCTCATTCAGCATCATATACCCCTTCGTGGGAACTCTAAACCACGTTACATCCCCGTATACAGAATGCCACACAGTAAACGTATGATATGATTGCGCAAGACATTATTGAACCATCAATCAGTGAATGGAATTTCCTTCTCTTTGTTGTCCTTAAACACGATGGTTCCTTCCGCCCAGTAGTAGACTTCAGATAGTTAAACTTACAATCCCAGATAGACATCCCATCCCTGCATTACAAGATTTCATGCATTCCGTCGGTGAAAATAACGTAACGTTCACGACCTTAGACCTTATGTCGGGATATTTCCAGATACCCCTTGATCCAAAAACTAAGCCTCTGACAACATTTAACACACCCGCAGGTCATTATCACTTCAAACGACTAGCCATGGGTCTCATTTCAGCTCCTTCAGTGTTCACACGACTTATGCACACAGTCCTTGCAGGTCTCATGGGGCATTCAGTGTTTATGTATCTCTATGACGTAATCATCGTTTCCAAGTCCGTTAGTGAACATTTACACGCTCTTCACACTGTCTTCTCACGACTAGCAATAGTAGGTCTCAAACTGAAGCTTAAGAAGTGATCATTCCTTCAGAAAGAAATACGTTTCTTAGGGCATGTCCTTAACTCACAAGGAATTTTAACCTCGAAGGACAAGGTCAAGGTTGTCATTGATTTTCCACTCTGCACCTCTGTTGAACACATACATTCATTCCTTGGCCTATCAGGAGTTTACAGACGTCACATTCAAGGTTACGCTAGTATAGCAGCACCCTTAACTTCACTACTTAAGAAGGACATCCCCTTCATCTGGATACCTGACCAAGAGAAAGCCTTTAATGACTTAAAGAAACCCTTAACCACGGTACCTGTTCTTGCTTTCCCAAACCACAAGCTTCCTTTTACAATATACACAGATGCGTCCTACACCGGACTTGGCGCAGTCCTCATGCAACAACACGGCAACAAACTCAGACCAATTGCCTATGGGAGCCGCACACTCAACAAACACGAACAAAATTACTCAGTCATAGACAAAGAAGCTTTAGCTGTTGTATACGCACTCAAACATTTCAAAGAAGTCATCCTAGGTTATGACGTACACATCTACACGGACCATCAACTAATCTTTCACCTCTTCAAAGGAAACAATATTTCAGGAAAAATTGCCCACTTATTCCTCATCATACAAGAGTTCATGCCTACTTTTCCTTTTGTTCAACCTAGTAGCAGACGCTTCAAGTCACCATATTGCGACCATCACTCAAAATCCAATTAGAGTAACTCTTACACAAGCGCGCATAGCCGTAACGCAGGGATCAGAACCACTTTGGAAACGTGTTATATACTTCCTCGAATCTGCAGACACAATTGACACACAAAATTTCCCTCCTGATATCGACAATTACACGTTAGTTGATGACATACTGTATCACAAATAACACTAACGAACAAACATGAACCCAAACGGTCAGTGTTCCAGCTTGGAGTCCCTACGGACCTCATTCAAGTTCTATAACTTCTACACGATTCCCCCATTGCTGCACACCCTGGCACATCTTTGTGCGACTCACAAAATCATATCAGCGGTCATATTCCAATCTTAACTTACCCTACCCCATGTAAACCATTCGACACAGTCGATGTTGATCTCTTTAAGTTACCGCTTACACACAGCAGAATCCAATACATCTTTGTCTGTGTCGACCATTTTTCACGATTTTGTATTCTTTCCCCTTACCAGAAAAGATAGTACAATACGTAGGAAAGGCCCTTATTGATAAACTCATATGCTCCTTCACTACACCCAAAACTCTGGTTTCTGACAACGGGACTGAGTTCAACAATGAAAGTCTTTCGCACATTTGTAATTACTTTTAAATAGAAAAATGCAACACTACTACTTATCACCCTAGTTCAAATGGCTTAGTTGCACGCCAGAATAGATTCTCAATGTTCTTCGACACCTTGCTTCTGATCTTCACCCTTCTTGGGTTGAACATGTCCCCACGATTCAAACTTGCATAAATAGTTCCATTAATAGGTCAATATAGGAATCATCTCATTTTGTGTTCATTTGCTCGGACAAAAGGCTGCCTTGTGATCTTTTTCAGAATTACCTCCCATTTACAATTTCAATGATTATGTCAAAGTAACAAATTTCAACAATCTTTTCAAAAGAATCCATAATACTCTTCATCTAAGGACGAAATGGTCCGCCTGAATAAGAAATCATTCAGAGCTTCTACATTTGAATTTGGAGACATTGTTTACACCCCCAACCGCACCCCCACCTCGATGGTCTCACCTAAATTCTCCGGACCCTATCGTGTCATTGAAAATGAATCAAAGAACAAAATCAAAGCACTCAGGTTGCACGATCTTACAGAGACCGTCTTGCACAAATATCATATCAAAAGAGTCCCCCGTGGCCTTGACACAGAAACTGTCCCCTCACAAGCTCACACTACCCCTGCAATAAAGGACCAACACCGATCCTCTCCACCGAAACGTCCTATTCCCCTCCCCCGCTACAATCTTCGCACTCGAACGACAACTTCATAAGAATAAATTTTACTTAATTAGACTAAAATAATTTCTACTTCCCCATGCTTATACAATTAATTCAATTTTATTTTAATCACGCGTATACCCCTATACCACCACTGTTACAACATTATATGTATTTATCTTCATGCCAAAATTCTTATCTTCCATGAGCATTAACCTCACTGTGGTCAGTGAGTGGTAGCTGAGCTGAGCATCTGTTGTAAGGTGATTAAAGGGAAGATCGAAATCCTTTAGATGTTTAGCGTGCACACGCGCGCGCGCACACGCATTTCATGAGAGCTGGAACGTCCGACGTCTTCAGACAACTCCCGAGGCACCGGCCATTGTTGTTGGATCCGACCTTGGCCAGAGAGGTCAGGCGCTTCTGACTTCACCCGGGACATCTGGCCAAGCGATCGAGACATCTGCGTCCAACATTACCAATCTACAAGATCAACATTTCTTTATCAGCATACGTGAAACACATATTTCTTTTATTTTCCCGTTTTGTGTAAACATTGTCCTATGTATGGATATTGAGTGTCCAGACTCAGTCCATGCATTGTAGATATAGGAGAAAATAAATAATTATAGTTAAGTGTAGTGACAACCGTCAACTTGTGCCTGTAAATCGAATTTGGCAACCCCCGAGTCTTGCTCGGGGTTATTCCATGATTGTATACTAGTCAAGACGATGACATTCAAGAGAATGAGCCTTCATCTCATTTGTCTCCCCAAACTCAATGTAGATCACATTAAAAATCTACAGAGGTTTTTGGTGAGGAAAAATATCAATCTATATACCAAAGGATTTTTCTCTCTTATAAGAGAGGTAGCCAAGTCAGAAGGCACGTACCCACTCTTACCCCTTTTCACTCCCATCCACCAGTTTTTCTCCCCCTCAGCTTAGCTCCTCGTGGATGACAGGTCATCACTGTCTCCCGTCCACTGACCTGGGTTAGAAGAAATGCAGCAAGACACACTGCATCCAGAGCAAGGCCACTTCATTTAATCGGCGACCCCACCTCTCCGTCCCTCATGCAGAAAAAGAGACGAGGAGAAATCCATTCGGACTACATAAAATATTATCCACACATGACCATTCCCTACCCCCCAATCCCATCCTTGCATCTCAGTATCATCTACACACAGGCATTCTCCACTCACCCCCATCTCCTGCCCTCTCCCTTCCTTGCTCAACAGACATTCCCCTTTTGTTCAAAGTCCGTTTTACCCCATCCATTCATCTCACCCTCGATCGTTCCCTCAAATTCACTCCCTTTACCCCTGCCTTCCATACCTCTTTAACTAATCTTTCTTCACTCATTCTTTCCATGTGTTCAAACCACCCCAATACTCTTTCATAAGTCCTATCTGCCATCTCTTTTTCCAACTCCGCTCGCCTCCTCACCTCGTTTCTCATCCTACCTAACTTTGTAACTCTTACCATATTTCTCAGACATTTCATCTCAAACAAATTTAAACTTTTCCTCTACCTCTCTTAAATTCCAAGTCTCTGCTCCATATAGTGCCGTCAACACAATTCGAATAATCCCCCATTTGCATCCATTCTTAGATGTCTATTTCACGTGACACTTTTTAACCCCCAATGCATTTACTCGCTTCTCTCAACCTACAATTTACCTCCACCTCCATTCCCTTTCCTGTCACATGTACCCCAAATACCTAAAACTGTCCACTTCCTCCAGCTTCTCTGCTTTAAGGGTTACTTCCAACTCGCTGCCATTCTCTGCTCTTGTACATCTCACCACCTTACTTTCACCCTTATTTACCTTCAACTTTCTCCTATCGCATACCTTCCCAAACTCCGTCACTAACCACTTTAATTCTCCCTCTGACCCTCCCACAGGCGCAGGATTGTCAGCAAACAACGACCTGCTCACCTCCCACTTCACTCCATTTTCTTGAACCATTTCCAGTACCCTCGCATTTACAACCCGCACAACTCCCTTCTATGTACACATTGATCAGCCATGGTGACATGACACATCCCTAACACAGCCCCACCTTTAACTCAAACCACTCGCTTTCTCCATTTCCAGCTCTAGCACAGGCTCTACTACTCTCATAAAAACTCTTGACGGCCTTTAACAATTTCCCCCCCAAGCCTATATTTGCAATACATCCCAGGTTGCCTTCCTGTGTACCCTGCCATAAGCCTTTTTCAAATCCATAAAGCCCCCCCCCAAAAAAAAAAAAAAAATCCCCACCTTTTGCTAAAGCTTTCTCACAAATCTGCCTTATCACACAAATCTGATCCACACAACCCCAGCCCTTCCTATAACCACACTGCTCCTCACCAATTACTCCCTCTGTTCCCCTCTCAATTACACTCAATAAACCGATCCCATTGAAACTACTACGTTCACAATTGTCCCATTTTCCCTTGTAAGGCGGAACTACGCAGGCACTCCTCCAGTCCTTCGGCACTCTATCCACCCTTAACCACACATTAACAACCTCACTACTCAGTCCACTATTACTCTACCTCCCTTTTTCAGACACTCCGCATGACACCCATCTAACCCAGGTGCATTACCTGCTCTCATCATTTTAATAACTACTTGCCCCTCATCTTTTTTATTTCTCCTCAATTTTACTCACCCATTACTGTCGTTTTCTTTGCGCCTTCCACTGCTACCACCAATCCCTCCTTATCCTCCTCCACATTTAGCAGCTCCCAGAAATATTCTGCCCATCTTCCCCTTAGTTTCCTCTTCCGTTATAATCTCTCCATCTACACCTTTTACCTTTTCTTCTCTACTTGACTCACCTTCCCTTCCTCTCTCAACTTCCTTCCAAAACATAATTTTATTACCTTTAATAGTTTTTCATACTCCTTCCTCACTTAACATCTATTCTCCTTTTTGCCTCTTTTATGTTTTGATTCTCTTATTTCGTTGTAGCGTACCTCTCATGTTTCTCACCCTTATTTGCAACCAATTCCTGAATGCTCGTTTCTCTCCTACTGCCTTCTTCACATCATCCCACCACTCATTACCCTTCCTTCTATTCCCCCCATCCTCCTAAAAATAAACAAATAGAATAAATGACAAAAATTAATGAACACATAGAAATACGTCTTTTCTTTGAACTTGGCTGTAATTAACGTTGATCAAAATAGATGCAGGTTCCGAATTGGCTATTTCTGGTCCTGCCGAAATATATATACCTATATGGCATGAAAAAAAGACCATGTCTTAGCGCCGTCCTGCACCTTTATATATCGATAACCAAAACATTTTAGGGCAGGTTTTGCTACGTTTCATTGGGATCTTAAGCATTCCAGCTGTGGCGAAAAGAAAGTCACACCCAGTGATACAGATCGAATGTAGCGTATAGTCTACATAGCGCCGGCGATATTGTCCTCTTAATCTAACAAATCATAACAAAGCTGGTCACAAATTCTTTGAGTTTTAACGAAAAACTCCGTCGGCTAGTTTTGCTTTGACATTCTGTACCTACCTTTTCTGTCTTCCATCTACCTTTCTTTGGAAAACTGTGTAATAAAGCGGAGTCAAATGAGGGATAGAAAAAGATTTCCTTTATTTATGGTTTGACCTTTAATTAAAAAATAAGCCAATTGAATAATTTTTGTTGTATTCAAAACATCATCTCATTTTATTTTGAACAATATTAAATGCAACTCCCAGAATCAATACATTTTATGTATACACCATAAATCATATATGCAACAAATATAATATACAAGCTCTGATAATGACACTGCTTTCACCACTGGAATAATAAAAAAAGGAAGGGGAGAGCAAATGTCCCCGTAGCTTGAGCCAATCACGAGATGTCTGCCTACACACTAGCAATTCGATTGGTGGAATTGAGCCATCAGGAACAAGACATTGAGTCTCTAGGTCAACAGCCATCGTATGAGTGGCCACTTCTCTCAGGTCCCAAATAGCCTAGCCTAGCAATGCACACAACAACCCAGCATGGACCACGAGGTCAGGACGGGACACACGTTACACGCAGTAGCAGTCAGCAACAGTAGCGTTGCTCAGTCTCTGGTCGGTCAAGTCATTACTACTGATGAGGGGTGGGAGGGTAGAGGGGGTGAGTGGGAAAGGGGTAGGGTGAAAGGGGGAGAATGAGGAAGTGTGTGAGGACGGGAGAGAGGGGGAGAGTGAGGGCGGGAGTGAGTGAGGGAGGAGGGGAGATAGGGAGAGAGGCGAAAAGAGAGTGAGAGAGAGAGAAGAGGGAAAGGAAAAGGGTGAGAGAGAGAGTGGGGGGAGGGAGGGGAGAGAGGGAGAGGGAAAGAGAGAGGAAGAGAAAGAAATATAGAGAGAGAGGGGAGAGAAGGGTGAGAAGGAGAGGAAAGGGAAAGGGAGAGAGGGAGGGAGGGAGGGAGAGAAGAGGGGGTGCAGCTACCGTTGTTGTTGTTCTTATATATGGGTGTTGTCAATGTCCAATACCTCGAGGAAAGAAGAAAGACTGACTCTAAGTCACTTAGAAATTGGTCCAATACGAATCGATTGTTTGGTGGACTGGAATCCAAGCGCAGCTCAACGGTAACGAAGAAGATGAAGAAGAAGAAGAAGAAAGATGAAGAACATGAAGACGAAGAAGAAGAAGAAAGATGAAGAACATGAAGACGAAGAAGAAGAAGGCGCGCGACACCACCGCCGTTGCAGCAAGAGTCTCCGCCAAGAACAAAACGCCTTCATCCACCACCACCAGACTTCCGCACCTGACGCCGATCTTCTGACCTCCTGATTCATGTCTGACATCGCACATTAAGGCCCAAAGTGTAAACAACACATTTTCACTGCTCTGTATAATCCTTTTGAATTTGAAAAAAAAAAGGTAAAGTTTCTACTTATGTACGGCTGACACCAGTTCAGCAGTTCAATGCACTGCAGGAAAATACGCAATGATCATGTGAAGTTTACACAGTGAGCTGGTGAACTACATATGAAAAAAGATAGAAAAAAAAATCTACATGTCTCGTACTGAAAAGATGAAACAGTTTGAACGACAGTCCTACAAGCTGGTATGATCATGGGGCTTTCTTCTTAAGCGGCTTTTATTCCATGGTTTATAGTACAAGGAGAAGAGCGCACAGCGAACAACTGTAACACAGAGGTCCTCGCCAGCCCAAAGACCAACGTTGTCGCCAGAGCCTTCTCGGAAGGTCGAGTTGGCTTTACCACCTGTGCCTTGTCAGGGTAGCTTCGCTGGCCCTTGGCACATACAAGGTGGCTCAAAGCCACAGACAGTACACATCTGGGGCTTATGGGAGGACCGGATCCGTATAAAGATGACGATAACATTATTTTGTGCGTTGTAGTGCTACGTGCCCAAGAAGGCTCATCCTTTTCTTCTCCCTTCTTCTGGCTGCCTGACTGGCGGCTCGTTTAGATCCCCATTCCGGCGGCACAGCCACCTCCTGACGACGCCATGACTCGCTCATTTCTGCATCAGACATCGTTACAATGGTTGTTCGCATTCCAATGTTCGTGTCAAGTTCACAATATCGACCATCGGATGGCCAGTCACATTACCTTTACTTCATTAAAGAGTCTTCCTTACATTTTACACCTTCAAGGTGCTCATTTTCTTCAATAGTGTTCGCTTTCAAGAAACCTTTGTATTTCTTAATCTCCAAATAGGTTCCAGCCTTTCCAGAATCTCCTCTTATTTTTGTTCCATGAAAAAGCTAACGCTATGCATTCTACAGAAGGGACCTCTAATTAATCTAAGGTATGTATGGTTCTGTCCCGGATGTCGTCATAACTCATGACCCCCAGCGGGAAATGTTTGACTATCACTAAGTGTTTTAAACATCAAAGTTAAGAATTACTTAGGGAATAATGCTGAAGATAGCACAAGAGTAGATTACACACGCAGCTTATGACTAACCACTATCTATGTACAAGGGCCTCGGAATCTCCTGGCCTATTCTTTTTCCCAACAAACAACCCCGAGGCTGGGTGGGCGGGAAGGGAACTCTGCAGGCTTCGCCCCTCCCCACCTCCCCTCCCCTGCCTCGTCCTGTGGGCGGAGTGGGGCGAGGCAAGAAGGCTCTCTTCCACCAGGTAACGACGACTACTCTAATAGAGCATGCATCCAGCCAGCCTTCAGCGGCTTACTGTACGTCGCCGAGATGACCTTCGTACGTCGCATCACCTTCGATCACCACCTGATCTTCATCCAACCACTGTCTCTTTCATTGTTGAGAGAACACTCCTTCATTGCCTTCGATGGTGTATGTCATGAGTTTCAATCTTACTGTAAGCTCCTCTTTCCTTCTTCCTTTTCTGTCCTCAGCCTGTCTGTCTTCTCTCATTTTCATCGTTCATTTTCTGTCGATCATTTTCACCCAGAGCACTCCTTTCTCAGCTCAACAAATATGAACTTCATCGCAAACAAAACAACATTTCTAATCCCCAAATCTCCGTAGTTTTCGACTCCCGCACTACTCTAAAGCCAAACCCTTGATCAGTCTTACAACCTAGGTATCTCCTTAAGATATCGAGATAATTGTGTCAAACATCTCTGGTCCTTGTCAGTTGCTTGGTCACTGCGAATGCGCTCAGCTCCACGGTTTTTTGCTGCCAAAAGCGAGTTAATGATCAAAACTCTTCTCCATCTTCTGTTTAGTTTTCTTTCACTCAGTCTGGTGCCGCATCTCCTGCGAAAAAGTAAAGTTATCATTTCCACGAAATTATCTACTTAGGATTGGTGGATCATAAATGGACACGAATCATGATGATTGGTTTTTCTTGGTGTAAAACACCACCGTGATACAAAATCCTCTAATTCATAAAATATTATTCCATACAACTTATATGCAAAGACAGCCTTATTGATAAGCCTGAGTAGTTCCCAAACATAGTTTTCTCATCCCATTACCGACATTGAGTATATTTGCAATTTTTTTTTGTCTCCCTCCCGCAGCAACACAATCAACGAGTAACTTACTTGTGCACCTTTCCCGGGACTACCAAGGTTGCCTCTCCTCTCGTACAAAAGAAGTTAGGGGCTTCACAAAGTGATGATCCACACAACCACAACTCGGGCAAGCTGCGCTCCTGCTGTAGTCACTGAAGAAGGCGGATCGCTGTTCCGGGGGTATGACAAACGAGTGGCACTTGTTACACTGGGGAAGGAAGAGAGAGCAAAATCAGAAATTCAGCTGCTGCACTGCTACTCAATACCAGATTGAGTAATAACCTGTGGACAGGGGGCAGGGACGACCCGTCATCCAGGAGGTGCTAAGATAAGAGGGAGGGTGGAGGGGAGTGGAGTGTATTTAGGGATGGAATGGGTGGGAATGAATTTATACCTTTTTCTTTTTGGCTACCTCCCTTGTAAGGGGGAAAAGCCTTGTTATATGTATGTATGTATGTATGTACTTAAGAAAACAAGTTTCTTCATAGCTGTTCCCACAACACAGCGCAAAAAGCAAAGATGAGTGTGAAAGGATCGAAACAAACTCTAAATCGTATCAAGAGCATATAATTACCTACAGATATAAATGGACATAATACAAATGCCATGAACTTCCCACAGAGCCAAATAGATACAGTAAAACTCGGAATCTTAAGATTCAGTTTGATAAACACCTAAGAAATTTGCTGTAACATAATTAAGCCAAATAATTTGTTACTTGTTCAAGCGCTATTCATTTATCCCTTTGTTCAATTTCATTTGGTTTATGCATCCAAACTCACTATACAGTCAAAGGTCTTCCGTGGGTTTTTATTTTTTGACACTGTATACAAGCGCAAACAGAAAAAATACAAACACACACCCAACATACAGATGAGCATGTTCATGTGCACGTGCATGTGTCCATAGGTGTGTACATCATGTGTGTGTGTGTGTGTGTGTGTGTGTGTGTGTGTGTGTGTGTGTGTGTGTGTGTGTGTGTGTGTGTGTGTGTGCGCGCAAGCGTCTATGTGTATGTGTGTGCATGTGTGTGTGTATCAGTGTGTATGTGTGCGTGTATGTGTGTGTGTGTGTGTGTGTGTGTGTGTGTGTGTGTGTGTGTGTGTGTGTATGTTTGTGTGTCTGTATGTAAGTACGTGTGTGTGTATGCATGTAAGTGTGTGTGTATGTGTGTATGTACGTGTGTGTGTATGTGTGTGTGTGCGCGCGCGCGCGCGTGTCTATGTGTATGTGTGTGCGTATCAGTGTGTTTGTGTGCGTGTATGTATGTGTGTGTGTGTGTGTGTGTGTGTGTGTGTGTGTGTGTGTGTGTGTGTGTATGTGTATGTTTGTGTGTCTGTATGTAAGTACGTGTGTGTGTGTGTGTGTGTGTGTGTGTGTGTGTGTGTGTGTGTGTGTGTGTGTGTGTGTGTGTGTGTGTATGTATGTTTGTGTGTCTGTATGTAAGTACGTGTGTGTGTATGCATGTACGTGTGTGTGTATGTGTGTATGTACGTGTGTGTGTGTGTGTGTGTGTGTGTGTGTGTGTGTGTGTGTGTGTGTGTGAGTGTGTGTGTGTGTGCAGTGTCATTGTATTTGTATATGTGTGTGTCATGTCAGTGTTTGTGTATATATATATATACATATATATATATATATGTATATATATATATATATATATATATATGTGTGTGTGTGTGTGTGTGTGTGTGTGTGTGTGTGTGTGTGTGTGTGTGTGTGTGTGCATGTGTGCGTGTGTGTGTGCATACGTGCGTGTGTGTGCGCGCGCGACCGCCAAATAGATACTCTTATCCAGTTTATAAGAAATCCCTGTGTAATAGAAAGGGTCAATAGTTTCCATTAATCCTTGAGGTTCTTGCATTATCTTTACCGCCAAACAATTCTATTCTACTGTCTGACGGACCTCTGGTGCGGGATGGATAGACGCACCGAGAAAGAATGCGGCGTCACAGTGCTCGCAGCAAGGGAACAAAAGCGAAGAACGGGCGGGCGAGCGTATGGTGAGGAAGCAAAGAAAATAAAGAAAATAATGGAGGCGAAAAAATAAACTGTTACAAATACAGAAATGGACGTGAGGTATATACATACATAATACCAAAGGCTTTTTCCCCTTTACAAGGGAGGTAGCCAAAAAAACAAAGGCTTAGAAACCACTCCCACCCATTCCATCCCCTACATACTTCACTCCCCTCTTACTCTCTTCCCTCCTTCTTATCTTGGCACCTCCTAGATGACGGGTCATCCCTGCATCTTGTCCATTGCCCTGGGTCAGAAGCAGTGTTGCAAGACACAGCACATCCACAGCAAGGCCGCCTCATTAAATCGGCGACCCCTCCTCTCCGTTCCCTCATGCAGAAAAGGAGAAGACGGGGAGAAATCCCTTCGGGCTGCGTCAATTCATTTCTCATCCATACTTCCTCACCCCCCCCATCACCCACCCACTCCACCTCATGCATCACAGCATCATCCATACACAACCATTCTCCATTCACCCCTATCTTCTGTCCTCTCCCGTCCTTCTTGAACAGACATTCCCCTCTTTCCCAATGTCCCTTTTACCCCATCCATCTCATCCACCTCTGCCTTCCACACCTCTTTTACTAGTCTTTCTTCACTCATTCTTTCCATGTGTTCAAACCATTCCAATACTCTTTCATCAACTCATCAACCCTATCTCCCAACTCCCTTTCCAACCCTGTTTTCCTCCTCACCTCCTCATTTCTCACTCTATCCAGCCTAGTAACCCCTATCATACTTCTAAGGTATCTCATCCCAAACACATTCAAACTCCTCTCTTCCTCCCTTATGTCCTATGTTTCTGTCCGTACAGTACAATCTCCTCTTAGTATCCATTCCCAAATATCTATTTATCATTACACTTTTTAATCCCCCAATGCACTCGCTTCTCTCAATCTACATTCTACCTCCACCCCCACTCCTCCCTTTCCTGTCACATTCGCACCCAAGTATCTAAAACTATAGGTAAAAAAAATAAAAAAAAAAAAAATAAAAAAATAAACAAATAAATAAATGAATAAATAAATAAAAGAGAAAAATAAGGAGGAAAAGAATCACGATGATGAAGAAAAGAGAATTGTGGAAAGGTTGGGCAATTTCCGATGCTTTTCTGGAAAAACAAAAGAAATATCTGCGATGGGGTAAATAGGACAAGAGATTCAAGGAAGAGCTCGAAATAAATGTGGAATATAAGGAGGACAACCTGATCACACACACACACACATACACACACAAAAGGTTAAAGGGAACGTGGAGGAAACATTTCGCCAGTTCACCTCACTCATAAATCGAACAAGCAACTGAAGAATAAATACTGGAAATGGAAGGGAAGGAGGTGGGGGGCTGCGACCTTGAAGGTGAGAGAATAAAGTGATAGGAGGTGGAAAGGGAAGGTAAAACATGGGACTAAGATTAAATGGGACAGAGTGAAATACTGACGAGGGGGTGGAAAGGGAAAGTAAAACATGGGACTAAGATTGAATGGGACAGAGTGAAATACTGACGAGGGGGTGGAAAGGGAAGGTAAAACATGGGACTAAGATTGAATGGGACAGAGTGAAATACTGACGAGGAGGTGGAAAGGGAAGGTAAAACATGGGACTAAGATTGAATGGGACAGAGTGAAATACTGACGAGGAGGTGGAAAGGGAAGGTAAAACATGGGACTAAGATTGAATGGGACAGAGTGAAATACTGACGAGGGGATGAAAAGTCATGATAACCAGGCAACAACTATCTTAGCGTTATAAAAAAAAAGGAGAACCAGAGGACTGGAAGAGTACGTGGTGCACATTTATAAAATTAAAGGAGGACATGGGGGAGAAAGTAAAAAAAATCAACTCTTTAAGCCTATTAAGCATCCCTGGAATGGCAGAATCCTAGTACTGGGGCAAAAGAGAAGACAGAAGAGGTGGGTGATAAACATAAAGATTTAAAAGGAGGTCAAGGAACTATACTTAGTGGCGTTCATGGACCTGGATATAGCGTATGACCGGGTAGACAAAGAAAAGCACGTGGAAAAAGGCGGCGAAAGGTGCATATATGTGCGGAGAAGAGGCTATATGGTTCAGGGTGGAGGTGGGATTAAGTAATGGGTGAGTTATGTCATCGTGGCATTTTCATTTGTATATGGACGGAGTAATGATAGAACTGATGGCCTGGGCAAAGCAGAGAAGTGGTCCTACGGGAAGGTAGGGGAACTGTTGTATAGTCAAGCGTATATGGAATCATCAGTGTCAGGGATTCTATGTCCTCACATTGTAAAATTCATTCACTTCAAGAGCACATATAGTTAATACCGCTGGACGACGTACATTTAAATTTCAATAGGAGTGTGGACACGCTTTTAGAGTATATCCGTCATACTACACAAGTGAATTCATCACACTCCATCAGTACCAAATGTGAGCGTTACAGTCTTCCCAACCCCAGAGTAGCTGTCAATTGTGTCCAACTGCCATACAACCAGTTCCAACGTGTGTGTGTGTGTGTGTGTGTGTGTGTGTGTGTGTGTGTGTGTGTGTGTGTGTGTGTGTGTGTGTGTGTGTGTGTGTGTGTGTGTGTGTGTGTGAGAGAGAGATTCACCTTCACCTTGGTCTTTGGATCACAGGTTGGACTCGTGATCGACAACTATTTCCCTCCCGCACACACACACCCAGCTCCCCGCCCACGAGTTGGAGTAACGGCTCGAAGCGCAGATATACTGAAATTATTTCAGCCCTGGGCAGGATTCGAACCCGGACCGCCGTAGTGACAGTCGGAGACTCTACCATCCTGTGTGTGTGCGTGCGTGCGTGTGTGTGTGTGTGTGTGTGTGTGTGTGTGTGTGTGTGTGTGTGTGTGTGTGTGTGTGTGCTCGCGCGCGCGCGTGGGCGTATAAAACTCCCTTCTTGATATCTCTCCCTACTCCGCTCTCTTAGCAGTCTCTCGGTTTCTCTTTTACCTTCTTTCATTTTCATTTTTCTGGACAGGAGTTTTGCACCGTGGGCGGGTCGCCATGACAAAGCGGCTGTAGCACGTGAATGATAGCGAACTGGTTATTAACTAAGACAGGTTCCACCTTTTCGCTGCGCAATGCCCCTCGACAAAATAATGGCGCGATATTGTCCAAAAGGATAGAAGCGCTGGTAATCTACAGTCCATAACAACCAACTCGGCAGAATGAAATAGTCTGGCGTTAGCTACATACATCAAATGTACAAGTCAAGAACGGCAGTGAAAGAGTTAATGCCTTACGTTCTATTCTCCTTTCTCACCAGGACCTGTATATCTCTTTTCGTTTTCAACTCTTCCGTTAGTTTCGAATTTGAGCAATGATCACTATTAAAGTCGTGCGTTTCCTCTCCATCCCCCCTCTAGACAGCCTACACGCAATACTTCCATACCTCATAACCCCAGCCCCTCCTTTTTTTTTTTTTATACACCCTTCTGTAGACATAATTCACTCAGTCTTTCCTTCCCTCCGCCTCTCCTCTTCCTTTTTATTGTTCCTTTCCTCCTCATCTTCTTCCTCCTCCTCCTCCTCGTCCTACTCTTGTTTCTCGTCCTCTTGTACTCCTCTTCGCCCTTCTCTTCTTCCCTCCTCATCCTTCCTCCTCCTCCTCATGAAAGCGCACTGAAGGTGATCTTCTGTTGGCCTAGGTTCGGTTTCTTCCTGGGCTATTGAACTGTTTGTTGTCCAGTATTAAGTAGATTCGGGGCTGCTTCGCAAACAAACCTTCCACTAAGACAATGAAAAGGGCGAGGAAAAAATACTCCGTTTCTCTACGGACTCCAATTTGAGATTTTGTTTCTCCGCAAATATCTCCACTGTGCTGGTTCGTCTTCTTGCACTTTCTCAAAGATACTTCTTCACTTTCTCTCTTCCATCTTTGTCTTGCCTCGATTACATTTTCTTGCAAGCATTCCTGCCACATCTTTGTTCGTATAACATAATCTCTAAGATCTCTTTAGTCTTTTCTCATTTATATTGGAGGCCTTTCAATCCTTTTTCCATTTACTTTAATTAGTTTTCAAAGGCCCTTCATGGACTGCTTACCTTACACTCTTTTATCATCATACTTCCTCTTTTTGCTCGCTCATTTTCTTTTCGTTCAATTCTCTCAACTTCACTCTTTCTCTAAGTTACTTTTCTTCATCTGCTCACTTGTTCCTCTACCTAGTTATCTACCTCTACGATCACGATTATTGTCTCACTCTAATCCATTTTCCTGCATTAATTTCTCATCGCCGCCTTCTCTCCATCCCTCTTGTACTCTCTCTCTACCTTCTCTTCCCAACTTTATTTTTATATTCTCTAGTTTCTGTTTCACTCCCTTTCTCTTCCATCGTATCACTTTTGACTAGCTCTTCGCGAGGCATCCACTCCATCGTCTGTCACCTCTGCCAGCCCCTTCTTGACACCAGAAATACTGGGACCACTTCTTCATCTCCCCGGTTTTGCTGTTCCCTCTCTGAGCTCTTGCCTTGTTTCCATTATGGCGACTATCGGCAGACTTTTCTCTACAATTGTGTGTCGCTAATGTTTTAAACTAGTGGGAAGGTAATACGTTATGGTTAGGTGAGAAGGGAGCCTCTTCACGAGAAAACAATAAACAAATAAGATAAGAGAGGAGAAAGATTTGAGACTATCAAAATGATCAGGAGGCGCGGCGGGAGTCAACGATGAAATACAAATGGGGTATAGAATATAGGGATTAAAATAATGATAAAAATAAAATAATAATAAAATAATAATAATAATAATAATAATAATAATAATAATAATAATGATAATAATAACACTAATAATAACAATAACACTAATAATAATAATAATAATAATAATAATAATAATAATAATAAAATAAAAGTGAAGACCTTTTTTGGCTAGTGAGTGAATTTGGTGGTGAGGAGCCTAAGCCAGGAGCCTAACAGCTGCGGGCGAAGTCGTCACCTTTGGCCTATGCGCTTGGGCTATCGGGGCATGTAGCAGTCATTGCTGGGAATCGGAGAGAAGTACAGGATTCGAGCCCAAAACTAGAGAAATGCGAAACCAACATGCTTCCGATTACATCAACGTAAAGTGGAAATGTAGATGCAAAGGTAAATATGGAAATCTAGGAAGATAAGGAAAGGAATATGAAGAGTACGCGGAACAGGAGTAAGACAAATGAGCCCTTTCATTCCTCTTCTGTATTTGTTCCTTTTGTTCTGTTTGCCGCCAGTCGATTCCACTTAGCCAATGACGGAAACACCCGGGGACGAAGATAGCGCTAAGACTAAGTGGTTGACGAGGCGAAGCAGGATGCAATACTTGAGTGACGAAGAACTATCTAAAGGATATTCCCACTGGACAGAGTTTTGCGAAAGGTGCTGAAGGAATGGTACATCTTGAATCCAACACGGGGAGGAAGAGGAAGAGGAGGAGGAGGAGGAGGAGGAGGAGGAGGAGAAGGAGGAGGAAGGAGAAGAAAGACTAAGGAAGGAGGAGTGTTTCATGGAGTGTCGGATACAGAAAAAAGAAGAAGAAAGGGGCTTAAAAAAAGTAGGCAAGGGCATGATAGCAGAGGGAGGGCAAATATGACAGTGGAGGGGCGAAGCGCAGGTCCAGTGCAGGGCGATCAATAAGGTGCTGCATGTGTCGAGAAGGATCGGGTCATTGCATGCATGCATGCGTTCCTCTTAACAGTGCACTCACCGACCTTCGTCCTTCAGAGAAGTCGCGTCGAGGTCTTTCGTGACCACTAGCTGCCATTTCATTACCACCACCGCCACCACCATTACCACCTAATCCACATGTTTAACTCTCCCGATTCCACCACTCTCCAAAAGTCTAGTCGTGGCACTTCGTGCATCTGGCAACTTCAGATACATGATCTTATTCTCTTTGGAGGGTTATTAGGTCCTCATACTGAGACCACACTAGTCAACTCCTTCACTGTGATGATGCACTTTGCAGGCACTGTTCTGGTTGACGCCGGATGAATTCGACTCGGGCCACTGTCTTGTGCTACGAGGGATTAAATGATATCCC
>NC_134809.1:37016561-37036561 GCF_046742065.1 Oratosquilla oratoria | reverse complement strand
TGTGTGTGTGTGTGTGTGTGTGTGTGTGTGTATATATATATATATATATATAAATATATATATATATATAAATATGTGTGTGTGTGTGTGTGTGTGTGTGTGTGTGTGTGTGTGTGTGTGTGTGTGTGTGTGTGTGTGTGTGTGTGGATAACAAATAAGAGATGAGGTGCAAGTAGCTTTGAACATTATGAGAACAGGTAAGGCACCTGGGTTAGATGGGTGTCGTGCAGAATGTCTGAGAGAGGAGTAGTGGACTGGCTAGTGAAGTTGGTTAATGTATGTCTATGGGAGGGTAGAGTGCTGGAGGACTGGAGGAGTGCCTGCATAGTTCCGCTTTACAAGGGAAACGGGGGACCAATGTGAGTGTAGTAGTTTCAGTGGGATCAGTTTGTTGAATATAGTTGAGAAGGCATATGGGAGGGTTTTGATGACGCCTATGTATGCGGCATGAGCCGCGAGTGGGGTATACGAGGATGCTGACGTCGGCTTCCTGATTATATTTATTTTGTAGTTGTAGCTGAGTGACCCCCGTATTCTATGAACAGACTTGGTTACGTTTTCTGTGACGTTATATTTATTCAGGGTGAAAGAGAACGAGTATAACAGCAGTAAATTTATATTTTGTGATGTGCATATCGTGATGCATCATCGTACATCAGGCAACCTGATGTGCGAGCGAATATTTGACTTGTATTGAAGAGGTTGAGGAGATTAGGAGAAAGAATAATTGGTGAAGAACATGTGGGTTTAGAAAAGGTAGGAGTTGCGTGGATCATATTTTTGTAGTACGGAGTATATTTGAGAAAGCTTTAGGAAAAGGTAAGGATTTTTTTTTATCTATTTTTTTTTTTTGGGGGGGGGCTTTATATGTTTGGAAAAGGCTTATGACTAGGTAGACTTAAGGGACTGAGGGTATTTGCAGATATATGGGTTTGCGGAAAGCTGCTAAGGGCAGTCAATATTTTCTACAGATGTAGTAGAGCCTGTGTTAGAATGGGATAATGTGAGAGATGGTTTGAGATAAAGGTGGAACTGCGTCAGGGATGTGTCACGTCGCCATGGCTGTTCTGTGTGCACATGGAGGTGATGTGGGAGGTAAAGGCGAGGGTAATGGGCGGGACACTGGAGATGGTAAAGGAAAATAGAGGTAAGTGGGGGTGAACCAGTTGTTGTTTGCTGACGACACTGCGCTTGTGGCAGGGTCAGAGGAGGGATTAAGGGAGTCAGTGACGAAGTTTGGAAAGGTATGTGATAGGAGAAAGTTGAAGATAAATGTGGGTACAAGCAAGGCGTTGAGATGTAAAAGGGTAGAGGATGGCAGCGAGTTGGAAGTAAGTCTTAAAGGAGAGAGGCTGGAGGAAGTGGATAGTTTTAGGTATCTGGGGTCACATGTGGCAGTACAGGGAGGAGTGAAGGTGGAGGTAAAGTGTAGATTGAGGGAAGCAAGTAAATGCCTTGGGGGATTAAATAAAATTATGAGAAATGGGCATATGGGAATAGATGCAAAGAGGAAATTGTATGAAGTGGTAATTGTGTCGATGGCATTGTATGGAGCAGAGACTTGGAATTTAAGAGAGGCAGAGAGGAAAAGTTTAAGGGAGCGTCGTCAGCGATCATTCGAAAAATTCTGGTACATGAGTGAATTTTAGGTAAACATTTTAAAAGAATCTCTACGGTGGTAACACTCATACAAAGTTATACAACTGTATTTCTTTTCTATTTTTATACAGCATAAAATAGATAAGATATTGGCAACCTCTGGCAATCCCATTGCATAAATAACATTCTGTATATTGAAATAGCGTCAACATTTCTCTAGCTATTTCGTTTTCTGCTACAGAATTGTGTTTATGGAGATATTTGGCAACTCCTCCCACCAGCATACCCCACAAAGACAGTGGACAGGGCACCAGTACTCTTGAAAAGGAAAAAAAAAGGTGACGTCGCTCCTGGTGCTCTCACCGTACGCAACAATTTTGATTCCTCGCCCTGTACTGTTGCTGTGATTATGGAAAAATGAACAAGAAACAAGAGTGTGAAGCGGCAGGATATAGAGAGGGCCCGTGAGTGCCTGCAATAGAAACAAGAAGAAGGAAAAAGAGGAGAAAAGCATCACAGCTGCACCCAGCACTCCACAAGCATCTAATAGCCACGCCCACCTTACACCTCCTCCAACTTAAATTTTGCAGCATTTTTTAATTATTCAGAGAAACAAATTAATAAAAAAAAAATCAGAGGTATTAGTTTGATAAAATGTATCCAATAGTTTGTGTTCCCCAGACTCTAAGTTTTTATTTCATACCAAACTGAATGATGTGGACGGCCTTTCCATTAAGTAATTAGAGCTTCACTAGAGCTCACTATATCTTTATTAGATATTCACTATGCATTATATATACATGGGAGGAACATAATACCCTGAGGAATTATACACTAATGTAAGGGTAATTATACCTAAGTTCATTAAATGCATATTTGAAAATTTAATTTCACCTACTCTATAAAGCGATGCAACACTCCATTAAATGTAAATGAGATGAAATATCTGAGAAGTATGGTAGGGGTTACTAGGTTGGACAGAGTGAGAAACGAGGTGAGGAGAGCAAGAGTGGAAAGAGATGGAAGATAGGGCTGATGAGAGATTATTGGGATAGTTTGGACACATGGAAAGTGATGATAAATAAGTAAAAGTGGTATGGAAGGCAGAGGTGGAGGGAGTGAACTTCAGGGGACAAAAAGGATGAGATTGATGGATGGGGTGAAGGGGGCATTGAGAAAGAGGGGAATATCTGTTGAGCAAAGAATGGAGAAGGCAGGAAATCGGGATGAGTGAAGAATGACTGTATAGAGATGATACTTTTATGCAAGGGAGGGGCAAGGGTGGGGGGCAGGGAGTTAACCATAGAGCATGAGGGGGATAACAAACTAGCATTCTTGAATAAGGTATAGTAAAAAGGTGGTAGAGTGGCATTCTTGATTCATAAAAAATGCACCAACAAAGATGATGTGATTCATTTCTACTCCTCACATAGTGACAAAATTAAAACTGGAGTAGTTATAGGTTTCTTCCTAAGGGCGTACCCCATTTGCAGCGAAGAGTTTCTAGAGAATGAAATTAAATATATTTTACAAAGTGTTCGAGGTAAAGGTGGGACTTCGTCAAGGATGCGTTATGTCGCCCTGGCTGTTCAACTTATACATGGATGGGGTGGTGCGAGAGGTAAATGCAAGGGTAGTGGGCAAGGGATTGGAGATGGTTAAAGAAAATGGAGAAAAGTGGGAGGTGAGCCAGCTGTTGTTTGCTGACGACACTGCGCTTGTGGCAGGATCGGAGGAGGGATTGAGGAAGTTGGTGGCAGAGTTTGGGAGAGTATGTGATGGAAGAAAGCTAAAGATAAATGTGGGTAAAAGTAAGGTGATGAGATGTACAAGGGGTGAAAGTGGCAGTAGACTGGAAGTGAGCATTAAGGGAGAGCAACTGGAGGAAGTGGATAGTTTTAGATACTTGGGTGCAAATGTGGCAGGAAAAGGTGGAGTGAAGGTGGAGGTAGAATGTAGATTGAGAGAAGTGAGTAAATGCCTTGGTGGATTAAAGAGTGTAATGAGGAATAGACATTTGGGAATGGATGCCAAGAGGAGACTGTATGAAGGAGTGATTGTGCCAACAGCACTGTGTGGGGCAGAAACATGGAACATAAGAGAAGAAGAGAGAAGGAGTTTGAATGTGTTTGAGATGAGGTGTCTGAGAAGTATGATGGGGGTTACTAGGCTGGATTGAGTGAGAAATGAGGAGGTGAGGAGGAGAACAGGGGTGGAAAAGGAGCTGGGAGATAGGGTTGATGAAAGAATATTAGGATGGTTTGGACACATGGAAAGAATGAGTGAAGAAAAACTAGTAAAAGAGGTATGGAAGGCAGATGTGGAGGGAGTGAACATGAGGGGACGTCCTAGGATGAGGTGGATGGATGGGGTGAAGGGGGCTTTGGGGAAGAGGGGAATGTCTGTTGAGGAAGGACGGGAGAGGACAGAAGACAGGGGTGAATGGAGAATGGTTGTATATGGATGATGTTGTGATTGCATGAGGTGGAATGGGAGGGGGGTGGAGGTGAGGTAGTATGTGTGAGCAAAATTTGACGCAGCCCAAAGGGATTTCCCCCCCCCCCCGTCCTCTCCTTTTATGCAATGGGGGGACGGAGAGGGGGGGTCGCCGATTTAATGAAGCGGCCTTGCTGTGGATGTGCTGTGTCTTGCGACACTGCTTCTGACCCAGGGCAGTGGACAAGGTGCAGGGATGACCCGTCATCCAGGAGGTGCTCAGATAAGAGGGAGGGTGGAGAGGTGTGGAGTGTATTCAGGGATGGAATGGGTGGAAATGATTTTATGCCTTTCCCTTTTTGGCTACCTCCCTTGTAAGGGGGAAATGCCTTGGTATATGTATGTATGTATGTTCACAAAGCTCAGATACCTGGTAGGACTACTGCACAGATTAAGAGAAAAAGCAACAGTAATGAGAAGAAAGGCAGACAATCAGTCCGAGGAGGGCAAAAATGGGAATTTGTCCGTTCACAATTTGAACTACATGGGGGGAGTTTGAGAAAATTCTCACAAAAGCAGGTGTGAGAACCGCCTGTTCCATGGGTACAAGATTAAGAGAGATTTTCAGGAGCAAGAATAAGAATAATAAAAATAAGTGATTGAGAAAGGATCAGTCTACAACATAACATATAGGGGTTGCCTGTTAGGGTATTATGGAGAGACAGGAAGATCAGTAGAGCTACGGACATATGAACACAGAAATGACGTCATAGCTCACCAAATCTCCAAGTCACTAGGGGTTCATTTGGACCAATGTGGTCACCTCCCAGACTGGAACAGAGTAGAGGTACTCCACAAAGGACAAGCAAAAAAGTAAAGCAAAACAATGAAGGCAGTCTATATTGCTTCGCACCCCCTACATCAACCATAGGGATGAGTACATAAAGTTTGAAGGAGCAGTAAGCAGCTTAGTCATCATGGAGGTCAAGAGAACGGGGACAAGAAGAGCAGGAAGTTTGTGGTAAATTATAGATCTCCTAAAACGGCTTCGTGGGAAGAGAACACAAGAATATTTTAGAAGACACAGGGATAACACTAAGATAATGGAAGATGGAGGAAGAATAGTTATAATGGGTGACTTTAATAGTAAAGAAATCTGCTGGGAAGAGATGACAGTGAAGGGTGGAGACGACCTATGGGGAAATGTACTACTTGATATGATTACAGAACATACAATGACACAATGGATACAAGAGAATACTAGGTATAGAAATGAGGAAGAACCATCGAGACTGGACCTAATAATCACATCAGAACCTGAAATAGTGGACTAGATTGAATATAAGACACCACTAAGTAAAAGTGACCATATATTAGTTGAACTGGAACTTGATGAAGAAAAATACATGTATATATATATATATATATATATATATATATATATATATATATACACACACACAAACAATACAGAGCATGTGGCCATTCTACTATTCTATTTGTTTTGGAAATGAATGATTATTCAAACATGGGTTTCAAATATTACTATTTTGATAATGTTACAAGTGATGTCAACATGCTGCATAATTCTGTCTCGAATTCCTGTGGTTCCACCTGTTTTCATTCATCTTGTGTTTCCCTCACTAATCTCACTGAGAAGACAGCAAGATACCCGATTTATTAAGTCAATGTTTTTCAGAAATCATTATTAAACTAATGGATGTAGCAACTTACTTTTAACCTGTCTTCGCAACAAGGCATGGCAGCAAAGATGTCAAAGGAGTACATGGTACCAAGGATGAGCGATGAACCGTCCCAGCGACGGTGGCAAGCGCAGCAGCGAAGAGTGACACACCAGCCTTCCAAGCATCCCATGCATACTGCTGTCAGGTACTGCTGGCGTCCCTCCACACGAACCTAAGCAATATAAAAACGTAGCCTTGTTTAAAAGTGCAACCTTTCTCAATACAAATTCAGTTCCAAATTAAATTCTGTGTTTGTGTGTATTTACCTAGTTGTATTTTACGAGAAGGGGAGCTATGCTCGTGGTGTCTCGTCTCCATATCTTGTTTTATCTAGACTGTTTTTAAATTTGTGTATCGTTTTTGCACACACCACATTCTCATCTAACTTGTTCCAAATGTCTATTATCCTGTGGGGAAAGTCTCCTCTCTTCTTTGCTCCAATTTCTGTAGCTCAAGCTTTGCCAATCTCTCCTCATATGATAGTTCTGAGAGCGTTGGTGCCAATTTCGTAATTGCTCTTTGTATTCCCTCAAGTTTTGTTATACATTTTTTTGTACTTGGTGACCACATCGTCGCTGCATACTCCAATTTTGGTCTTATCAAAGTGACTAGTATTTTCTTCATCATTTCTTCATCCAGGTATGTAAATGCTACTTTCATTGTTCCTATTGTAAGTTTCTCCAAAAATTTTGTTTACATGTTTCTCAGGGGACATATTATTCATAATAATGACTCCCAGGTCCTTCTCATTTTCCACTTTTTTTTTATTTCTCCCTGTCCCAGTTTATATGATCCCACTATTCTTTTTTGTTTCTTCCAAATTCCATTATACTACACTTCTTAATACTGAATTCCATCTCCCACTTCCTACTCCATTCCCATACTTTCTTGAGATCACTCTACAGCAACTCACAATCTTCCTCAGTGTTCACTTTTTACAACAGTTTTGCATCGTCCGCAAAGAAGCTCATATAACTTTCAATTCCTTCATCCATATCATTAATATATATATATAGCAAACATTATTAGGGCCAAAACTGTTCCTTGTGGAACTCCTCTAATCACCTCATCCCAATTGGAATGTTTGTTTCATATCACCACTCTCATTTTTCTTTCATACAAGAAGTCTTCCATCCACTTAAGTAGTTTGCCCAGTATTCCTCCTGCAGTTTCTAATTTCTTTAGCAATTTCTTATGTGGCACCTTATCAAAATAATTTTTCAGGTTTGGAAATGCACAATCAGCCCATCCATCTCTTTCTTGTATTATATCTATTAGTCTTGAATAGAAACATCAAGTTTGTGGCACATGATCTTCCTTGTCTAATTCCTAACTGCCTTGGATTTAGTACATTGTTTCTTTTTTCAAATGCTTTACCCATCTAATTGTGATAATTCTTTCACAAATTTTAGCTACCATACTTGTACGAGAGATCAGTCTCTAGTTAGTAAGGTCTTCTTTGTTTTTCCCTTTATATATTGGTACTATATTTGCTCTTTTCCAATCTTCTGGAACCTTTCCTTCCTTCAATGAACTGCTTATAGACTATGTATTTTTGTCCACTACTCTCCAATAGAATTTCTCTTTGTCCGACTCTATTTTGTTTTCGTTCTTTTTTCTTAGCTTCAATTCTTTTTGTTTTTCCTTCCTCTCTTTCCTCTTTAATCATCTTTTTATCCATACCTGTTTATACTGGTCACTTTTTGCTAGTTTCCCTGTTTTTATAAGACATTCTCTGCTGTCGTTTGTGACCTGAATTCAACCTTAATTGGTCTGGTCGGGTCTATACTGTATTTCTCTAGCCTATAAATTTCTTCAATTTCTTTCTCTATTTCCTGTTCTAGATTTGCTAACCGGGGGAGGTTGTCATCTCCTCCCTCATTAAATCCATAGAAGTAATTATCTCCACTTTCCATTGAGCTGCTCTTATCTATATTCCTATTTTTAATTAATTCCCTTACTTGTTCGACATCAGCTGTGTCGTCTGCACATCGTTAATTGTTTACACTCCTGGCATTTGAGGCATGTTCATCCCCTTCCTCATTTCCTTCCATTTTCTTCAACAATACCTCCCCTTCGCCTCCCCTTTTTTTTTAACCTGCTCACTACACCACGAGCTTTCCCCTTCCCTACTAATACAACACAGGTATTCCCTCGTCGCTGAAATCCACAATAGGTGCGTGTTTTTTTTCGAGTTCCAATCTTCGCCGTCAATCCGACGATGTGTGTGTGTGTGTGTAAACATATGTATGCTCATACCCAACCAATATAACGACTAATACATACTAATTGAAGAAATGTAAGAGTTAATACTCGGCTCAAGTGCTGAAGAGCTCACCAACTCCTCAACTTCCTCCTCTAATTAGCTGCAACCTGTTCATATCCTAAATGACTGACTAGGTAATCACGTACCGGAATAGCACTCTTGGCGTGCTGCAGGGGCGTGAGGAAGAAGGTGCCATCAATGAGCGGGTACCGGTCGAACACGAAGAGGGCTTGATGACACAAGGCACACGCCGTTCGGCTCGACCGCTGTGCCGCTAGAGTTGATAGGATAAAGCAGCGTGTATCGTCATTGCCATGGTTACCGTCGTCTTCCATCTGTTAAAATAGAAAACGCAAAAGGAGCAAACGAGAGTCTCCGGCAGGCCATATGTATGCACATAAATAGAGCACGTGATGCAAGACTTAAAGCTATGTCAACGTTATAATACCGTGGTTATATTTGCTCAACTGGAATAAACAGTTGTTACGGTTGTGCCAAGTCAGGCCTATATTGAACTATTTACACTACCAATTTTTCGGGGATACATTCTAATTGTGTCTGCAAAATATATCTTGAAATGAAAGGGGAAAGAGAGACAGGATGGGACAGTGCACATCTGTATGCGTGTAACAAGGTTTCGAAATTAACAATTTACACGGTAAAGAAGAGAAATAACTGAAATATACAGGGGGAAAATAAAAAAAGTACAAACGTGAATGAAAAATTCTGGTTGGATACTAGATAGAACGAGTCCTAATACTGGAAACGTAACGATTTGAAAAAAAGGGGCTAGGAAAGGGGAACCGTTTTGATATAATACTATACTGTCTGTAAATCGATTTACACTAAAAAAAAAAATGCAGCACTTTTCATGAACATAAGACCTGTAGAATTCATCATCAATAACACGGCGCTCAAGGAGATTAAAAGAATCAGGGTGAATATGTAAAAAATTATATCTGTCCAAACATTCTAAGCTAGAATTCCTTAAACCAGCTTGTTTACTTCCAACTCTGCAACCGAAGGCCGCACAAAAAATAGCGAAAAGATTATTTCCTTCCAACCTTGCGACCCTTTGCCTTACATCTAATGCCATTCTGTTGAGTGCAGGGCACCGGGCTGAATGAGTATACGAAAGAAAAAAAAAATGTACGGAGCTGGGAGACGGACCAGCAACGGTGCGGGGAGGGGAGGGGAGGAGAACAACGACGATGACGACGACGACGTAGTCCCGCCGACCCTCTAGCCCGAACCAAAGAGAGTGGGCGGTGTCTGAGCCATCCTGCCGGAATCCTACACGATCAATAAACAACTCTCCCACTTCGTACCTGAGGTCCTCTTGTGTGTAATGACGTGTTACACGTACGCATATACACCTTCGTCTCGTGCTTTCATTAATCAGTAAACATCCCACACTCCATAATCACATTTCATTGCAAAATTCTGTTGTGAAATCAGTGTGAGGACAAGATACAGCAGCCACCTGTGAACATTTGACTTCCTATTCTACATCCTCCCACCCAGCACCTACCCACACCTCTTTATCATGTTGTTATCCTGTAATCGAATCGTGCTATTTATCGAAACACTGCTAATTGGACGTGGCATTATGGACGCTCTTGAAGACAAATTTGTCCATAGAATATGAGAAATTGTGGAGCCGTAATACATTTTCGCTGTTCTTCGTGATCGTATCTAAACATGGCACATACGACAGACCACAGGCAAGTGAAGAATCGCTCCTGCAGCAGCTATCAAAATCACCTTCGTGTTATGTGCAGAATGTTCTAGATGAGGCTACGAGAACAACGCTATAAATGTGGAGAGACCAAAATGCATGGTTATGTTGTTTCCCTAACAATAAATATTGGTGGTGAATCCTACACGCAAAGGCAGACAGCCCTTGGCATTTGCTAAATCCCTTATTCAAGCAGAGTGCAGAATGCCCTGCTGAGATACGACACGGGCGGAAGAATTCCATCGAGAGTCGGAGCTTAGGGCGAGTTGCATCATAATTTACTGTTCTTCTGCTATTCATAGTTCTTCAACAATACACTCTACCTCTGGTATATAACCGTATTTCAACGAAAAAGAAAAAATCCTGGATACGTTAATATTCAGATTCACACTAGTTCTTCGCAATTTTCTATTACCTGGTTCTGGATGATCATATATATTTTCAGACGACCTGAATCTATCTCTTTATACCCTAATTGAAAAAAAAAAAAAAGACTCGTAAGGATCCGAATTCCGCCTATTCCAACGCATTATCCACTTCCACAGATCATATCCTGACCAAGAGATACTGGAGCATACAGTAGGGGTGAAAGTGATGACTTTGGTGGCCCAGGAGGAAGACAGAACAGGGAAGGGCATACTGAAAGATCACACTCACGTACGCTATTCACGCACACATTCACACGATGATCCACAGAAGCTCAGCCTCAGCTTGCCGTTGAAGGACATGTTCAGCTGTCTTCTCTTATGACCAAACCATTAGCTGCCCGACTCCAAGAAAAGGAGGTCCAACGCTATGGTTGTGAAGACTTGAAAGACATGAACTTCTTCACTCTCAACCGAAGCTCAAGCTTCTGTGCTGACAAAATCGCTGGTCACCTGTAGCATTCCGCGGAGCCCATAGCGGGGGCAAGGAGCGAATCCACGTGAGGAGGCTACAAGAATTATATGTAAAATAGGAGGGTGTAGTGGGGAGAGGTGTCAGGACAAACGAGTCCAACAATGCCCTCGTGTTTGGTGGGAGTCTAAACGAGTCCAACAATGTCCTCGTGTTTGGTGGGAGTCTTTCTTCCTTTCTGTGAATGTCATCGTACTGTTGTTCTAAAGTGCGTATTAGTGTTACACTATAATACTATGGACCAAACAAACATTTCCGAAGGATCAAGGCTCATTTCTATCTGTAGTAAGATATGCCTACCGACACACGCACACAGACACAGACATATATGTTCACAGTTGCACCAAACTGAATGCATTCACTGATAGAGTAATCATACACTAACGCAAAGAAGCCTGGATCTAAGCAATATTGCGGTGATACCCGAGGTGTGACGAAGAAAACTATCAGTGCCAAGATGGTTTGGTGGGGGGGAGAGATAAACTAGTAGGACCGTACTCTTGTGTTACCTAGTGTGATAGGGATGTGATGATTGTGTACAAGAAGGAATATTGATGTTTAAATGCAGTTAGAATAAAAAAAGTACCATTAACATATTGATCAAAATTGTAATCTGGATAATTATGTCAATAGGTTCTTCCCCAAACCCCCAGTACCTCCGCAAATGTGGTTGCTGAACGGACCTCCCAGGAACCCCAGAACTACATAGGTCACCACCATAAGAACCGTAAAGAACTCTTAGCATGTGTGATGTGTGCTGGTAAGGATCCCACTGATGTAGGGATAGCCCTGAGAAAGACTATGAGCCTATGTAGTTCTTCGTTAAGAACTTTGAAAGTCCTTTGCTTATCATGATAAAATTCATGGTAAGTTAACCCACCCCCAAAATCCCAAAAGTATGATCATAAGAATAATAACGACGGTAATAATAATTATAACAAGAATATAAACAATCAGTAGACGCATCATTCTCAAATATGTATGTATACGTACAAAAGCATACATATACATATATATTCACACTGTAGCATAAAATAAAGTTGCTTACATACTCTAACGCACTGGCTAACGCAGGTATCTTTTTTTTTTCTTCTTTTTCTCTCTCGCGACCGCCCAGCGATGGGCCTTTTTAGATCCAGGCGCGACCTTCAAGACAGGCTAATCGTTTATGGTATTTTATACCATTTACATTAAGAGCAATGTTGATTCAAGAAAAAATATGTGTATGACAAGGATGGGATGTGAACTGTATTGGTTTGAAACTACTAAGCCCAAACGAGTGAAGAGCAGACCAGAGAATGAGATTATAGAATACATTGTAGAATGAGGGGTGACTGGATGAGTAAATTGCCAGGAAGTTTAACCAAGCAGGTTAATTGGAATCTTGTAGGGAATTGTACTTGGCAACAATTACCTATGGATGTGTTTGTGTATTGCATGACAACTGCAGTGTAGAGAAAAAAAAATGGTGACAAGCCAAAGCCATGGACGTGGATTCGCTCTTAATATTGTGGTGGTGGATAAATCACGCTGTGTACGGGATGCCAATCCCAGAGTCCTTTTCCAAGATTAAGAACCTTCTACTTCGTTTCAGTTAAATCCCCTCGGATCTACTCCTATCCAGCATGATTTACGGCATTCGCATTTCATGGGTGTCAAAACAGTTTGAATGATAGTTATGATACCCGCATGCACACACGCGCTTCTGTGGGTGCGAATTCTTTTTCCTATTTGGCTAATTAAGTATCTTATTAAGAAGAGAATACAGTGACAACCCGTGCGTAGACTCCCCATAGCGAACTGGTTCCACAAGAAATCCCTACCACATGGAAAGAGGGTGAGAGAGTGAGAGTAAGGTGACAGTAAGGTTGGTTGTTGTAGTATCAGAAGGTAGACGATGCGGAAGCAGGTGTATTAAAACATGATGGTGGTTGCTGTGCGCCAAGTCAGCACAGCACCACCCAGGGTCTCCCTGGCGCCACAACGGCCGCCTGGCGTCATGGTCAAGCCGCCTTTCTGAAGGAAAGCGCTTTGTTGGTCGTAGCTTGGCTCAGGGTATCGCGAGGCCGCACGGGGGCGTGAGGATCCAGCTAAGCTAACCGACTGGACCTTAGACATGCAGAACCAACGCCACTCATTACGTATACTCCCGAGTGGACTTAGTGTTGAAGGCCTGCGTCTGAAAGGTCCACCAAGCAGCAAGGGTAGTTGGGTCTAGTACGTGAGGATGAGGGCGGAAGGACAGGGAAGGACAAGGGTATATCAGCTGGATCCTCCTAAGTTGTGGTGACAGAATGCAGCAGGGGGGTGAACGACGCATTGTCTTAAACAATCTACATCTCTTCGACAGGGTCTTTATATATAAAATCATAAAAAATTACCTAAACTAAAGCTCGCACACTGTTCTACGTACGGGGCACGTCAAAAAAACAAGAATTTTATCAACTCGCACTCAAATCCCAAAGAACTCGTCGGCTTGGAGTTCTGCTTCCGCAAACGATAAATGAACATCTGAAAGGAGGGCAGGAAGGTACAGCAAAATGCAGGGAAGAGAAGGAAGCCCACACCAAGGTACTGCATATCTGCAGGTCACCATCGCATCGACTCAGGCTGCACGTCACACACACTCGCTGCCACGAAGGCCAAACCAGGATTTCGCGGAGCCCACGGGGGCCGAAGACGGACGAATCCAGGTCAGCAGCAGGGTACAAAGGGGGAAGGCGAGGGGTCACACACAGATGGGCTGGCTTGTAAGTAGTAGTTAGGAGACATGTACGCTCTGTGTGTGCGTGGGTGCATGTACAGTATACATGTATGCACTGTACATAAGTATGTACGTGTGAGCGTAGATATGTACGTACGTATACTTATTTGCAAGTATATGTATGTATGGTTGCATGAATGTATGCCGTTAACATTCACAATTACTTCTCAAAAGAATGAAAGACGCCTTTCCTGTTCATAACCACCGTCGCCTTCCATAAAGAAGACACACGAGAAGAAGTGGGATATTATGTACAATGAGAAGAAGTCGACGGAAGGCGTGAAGATCGGATTCGTCCTCATAATTTGTGGTAACAGGACTTCAAACAGAGAACTTGGGATTTGAAAAGTTCTGGCAAAATACAACTCGCTCAAAATATCATATTCATGCCTGCAGTGACATTTCTTTCTCGAAATAACGTATATAAATATTTTCTTTGCGTGGAGTGATGTTCTCATGCTACGACATAAATATAACTCTCACAATATGAATACGATTACTTCAAACTATCGCATTCTCTGAGTCGTATATCAGTACAAGTGCGTTTGTTTCGAGTTTATCTGCAAACATATTATGATACTACATTCGGAAGCTGTGCAAACAAAGATATCTTTCCCTCCAATATCTCCTAAACTCTGCCCCTCCCCTCCCCCTCCCCGCTTCGAGGTACGTAGTCCATCTAGTCAATAAAGACTCAGGCGATGAATTCCAGCCTGGTCAGACTTTGTTCGATTTCCATGCGAGTATTGGGTCGCGTGTAGCAGATTAGTAATGACTAAGTCTCTCCTGCGCGAAAGTTCATCCACTTGAGAAAGATAAGTAAAACAAGTGCATAAGGATGTACACATTTGAAAACGCTTCTGACGCCTAGTAAACCTCATACCACAACAACTGGAAACTGAATATGGGTAACTCACGTGCGACTCTCTACTTCTTTTCATGAAATTGGCCCCAAAACGCACACGAGACTGACTGACCAACTTCCACAAAAGTTTGGTTTACGATGGCGAGTCATTAGTTGTAGTATACTCCCAGGAGCTTCCTACAAAAAACTATCTTGAACTAATGCTCACGAAAATATTTCAACCGTGTTTTAAACAGAAAAATGGAATACGCACTTGTATAATTGTGTGTGTATATATATATATATATATATATATATATATATATATATATATATATAGATATATATATATATACATACACATAATAATCATACAGAATGCAAGGGGTGTGACGTAAAAAAAAAAAAAAAGTGGCGTCCCAATGACACCGAAGAGTCTGAAACCAGAGGGTACAAGATCGCCTACAACCTGTAAATAAAATGATAAATAAATCAATCCTGTTCAGCTACAAAGCTGAACTCCAGCTGGCTGGATTTCAGCGCCACCCTTGAGCAAAACGAAGCCGAGTCCATAAACTACCATAGTGAGTGAAACTTAGCCCAAGTTCGCGGTAATTGCTGACGGAGGCGTGTGATAAGGTGTTGTCCATTACATGATTCATTTTCCACCACACTGCAGACACATACTCCCAACCTCACTTCGCGTAGCCGCACGGGGGCGTGGCGAATCCACAGCACCCAGCCCAGAAGTAGCACACCACGCAGACACCATACACATCACCGATGCACACCGCCCTACTGGACAGAACTAGGCTAGAGGAGCAGAATGACAACAGAGAGACCCCAGGAAAAGCTGCTGTGGATTCACCCTAAATTGTGGTGGTTGGTAAGTTTCTCGTGGGAATGATGGCCAATTCCGATCGATACATATGTTCGCTTGAAAAAATACCTTGAAAATACCTATGCCTTGGTCTTGGTCTTGCGAGTTTTAAGTTCTACATTACGGTGACGCCGATTCAGGTGCATAGAACACTCTGAATTTCTCTTAATCTGCTTGTGGGCCATGCAAAGATTAGAGGAGCTAATCAAGGGAAACTTGGTAAATTATAGTTCCTTTTGGGGTGACATCAGAAGTGGAAGACTATTTTTATTTCTCAGCAAAATCAATGCAAGGAGAGAAGATATACAATTGGAAAAAATAACAAACACGTTCTCTCTCTCTCTCTCCAACACACACAGTACGGGAGGAGGAAGTGGGTAAGTTTGCAAGGAGATCAAGTAAATTGGGTCTAAGTGGATATATGGGACGGAATGACTGCGTGAGAATTACGTAGCATAGAGAAAGGAAAATTGTGAGTGGCGATTAGCTGAAGAGAGTTTAGGGACAAAAAATAGATATCAAGAGTAGGTGAGAGCAGAACAAACCACAGAATACATTGATTCGAAACCAAATAAATTAGTAGCTCAATTGAAAACAAATTTATTGCTATGCCTAACAAGCACATTCCTATATTCCTTCGTAAGATTATCATGGTACTAAAATTACGCAATAAATTCATTTCATGGTAAAGTTTAATTAATTATACGTCTGTACTGAAAACCCTTCAACATACAAGAAGTCTTTTTCCACAAATTCATGTACCTAATGCCCTAAGTCCGCCATAGCTTCCGCAAAATCTCGAAAGTGGTTATTAACCTGGAAGGGAAATAATGGGTCAGGATAAAGGACATATAAACAGACAAAGAGAAGGGTGTAAGGGGGACGAGGGACAGGATGGGTAGGGTAGGACAAGTTGTGCAGCTGTAGTTCTTGTCGTTGCTGTGCGATGTTGTAATATGTGCCGCTGTTGCTGCCTCTACGATGTGGTGCTGAAGATCATCCTCGCGCAAATGATGGCCACACGGGGGGCTTAGGAGGACAATCTCCCCACGGGTGAATTCTCCTATACTTGTTGTATTGGAGGATCACCGGTACACCACTGCTTGGCAACTTTCAAGACTCGTCAATACTGATTCTTGAATCCCTAAATACGCATTACTGACGATCTCGGAATGATATTATCGATGGCTTCTATTCGGCTATTCTAAAGTACTATTTGCCATTTAAAAAAATCCAACGTGGATCTTAAAGTTGCGAAGCAGGGTGGCATATACGTGGTAGGTGAGGAGGGAGATGGGAGGTGAAGGTTTATACAGGGGAGATGTCCTCATTGCGGTAACTACAAAAGACATAGGTGGATTAGAGTACATGGTTCCTATAACGAACTGTTATGGACGACTCTTTTAAAGAGACTATTTATTCAGAGTTGAAAACTACTGCTACATTTAAAAGATCAGAACGCTGTTAGGTTTGCCTTCTTAAAAAAAGTGTAGAAACACCTATTTCATTTTCATTTTAACGAGTATTTGAGAAACTACAGCAAAAAATGAATAACTTATGTAGAGTTCATCAGAAATCATTGAGATTATTGGCAGCCATATCAATTACTCGGTGTCCAAGAAAATGAAAGAAAGAAAAAAATCCACTATGGCTGCAAGTGCATCACAATAATCAACTCTAGTTTGGGCCTTCACAGACTAGGTCCTCTCCTCAAATGGATTCCTGTACGCTACTTGGTAGTAGTTAAGACTTAATTTGATAAAAAAAAAAATTCTGGTTTCCGAGATCTAATTGAAAGAAACAGAAGTGGGACAAAAATCATCTCAACATGTCAAAAACAGTATTGATTTTCAATAGAACAGAATAGAATTATAATGCGGAAAAAGCTTACTCTACCATTCTCGGTTTCAATCAAATATCGCGTATTAAAACCCAAGGGAAGTATATTTCCACTTATTCTCCTCTTCGACGTAATCAACACACCCATATATATATATTTTTTTTTGCACCATACTTGACATACCTTTCAGACACAATTAGACATTATTTTTTTTTAGATATTATCTGTATTCAACAATGACTAAAACTCATTTCGTAAATAGGGAACATAATTAGTTTTTATCCGACAAAAAATTCAGAGGTTCAGCATACGCAGGAAAAAAAAAAAAAAAAAAAAAAGTACATACAAGACCCGCTTCCAACTCCCGCTTGCTCCGCACAGGAGGGGGCGATTTTTTGTGGATCTTTCTCATTGGCCCATTTATTATTATCTCTCATCAATTCTCAATCATTTAATGCTATGCTTGCAATACAAGAATGTGATCCTCGTCACCACGTCACGCGTCAGCTGGAAAACTACGCGGGTGGCGGAATGATCAGCAAGTGTCAATCAAAGGAAACAAGAGCGACTCGATTATGGGGAGCGCATTGGTCAAGCACTAGTAAATCAGGTGCACAATACTATCATTATAAAGTGTACATTAAATTGTGTGTGTGTGTGTGTGTGTGTGTGTGTGTGTGTGTGTGTGTGTGTGTGTGTGTGTGTGTGTGTGTGTGTGTCAGTGTGTGTCAGTGTGTGTATGCGCGTGTGTGCGTGCACGCGAGCACGTATGTGAATGTGGGGGGTGAGATGTGGTTGGGGTGTATGTCACGGTATGGGTGTGAATATATTGATTCTGATTATATCATCTTGTCCGGTAAACTGGTATGAAAACTACAAGGCATTCCTAGTGAATGGCCGGTTAAAGGGACATATAAGAACTACACCTACCTGCCTTGACCCTGGTCTTGTCGAAGGGCGTGCACTGCTCCGATTTTAAAGTCTCCGGGTCTACAAGGCGGATCATTACATTTCGAGTGCAACAACAGTGGCCCACGTCAAACAAATGAATATTGTACAATTGCTCTGGTCAAACCTACCTGCCTGTGTGTTTTCCCTATGAAGAATTTAAACGATGGTAGAAAGTGGTAGCTGGAGAATCATCGAGATTCGTAGTTTCAAAACTTGGGCGCTCAATGGTTTCTTCCCATCCCTCTTTATCTCTGTGTCACTCCCCATGCCTATCTCTCTCTCTCTTTCTCTCTCTCTCTCTCTTTCTCTCTATTTCAGCACTAGAGCCAGCTGTGAGGGTTTGTGGTGACGAGGTTCTAAATGAATGACTCGAGCATCCTAAAGCCTTCATTGCTTCCCACCTACTGTATAGACCTAAAAGCACTTTTTTTGAATCCAAGAAATTAAGGTTTCCAAAAAAATTGGTATGGCTGATGACATGAAAATCTTCCACAATATCTAAGGACTTTCATTTTGTCCCGGTTCATCGCTTCTGGCTTTCGTCGACTAGCCTGGCAACTGGTGATCACATCAAGTATGTCTATCTGCCTTTAGGCCTAATACAAACGCGTGTGTGTGGGGGACGACACGGTCGCTCGACCTACCGCGCTCTACGGATGCCTTCCTCAGGCTCTCAGAGCACCATTCGGATCTGAACACTCCCTTCTCCCTCCATGATGTTCTCGTTAGGCCCTACGCTACCTCCCGGACACGGGAAATCTTGGCGGCGGCCTAGCTAAACTCAGCTTCGTCTTCTCTTCGTCTAAGACATTTGAGGTTCGGCAGTGCACACAGTAGCTTATTCTAAACCCCTGAGTCTGTTGCAAGTGTGTGTAGTGAGTGAAGCGTAATCAGGTGTGTGGGTCGCACAAGCCCAGCCCAGCTGGGACACTAAGCGCCCACTGCTGAGCCTGATGGACAGGAGGGACCATCGCTCACGCTACGACTCGCTCTACGAACTCGCCTCGCTCCTCCGATCCAAGGACATGGACGGGCGGTCACCGAAGGCTTCAGTACATGAATCTACGCGATGCATTTGTCGGGTTTCACTTGCCGAAATCTGGAGAGGTCCCAACTATCATCACCTCTTCCACAGTTGCAGCCTTGCGATCAATGAGTTTGCTGCCTTACTATCCTTCTTAGGCTGCTAGATGAAGTCTTCGCGCTTATCTTCTCTAATCAAGTTTACACAATCAACAACACAAATTGTACTAATAAAACACGAAAACATTTGCATCACTCCAGTAAAAACTTCAAAAATTAAAATAAAACTGGTCTTATAATCGTCTTACATATTATCATGCAACTGGGTAAATATTTTACCTTTCAAGGATTGGTGTTAGAGAGCCTGTATGTATGTCTAAACGTTTCTTCAGTGTTATATTGAGTCGGTGTGTTTTTGATGTCGGAAGTGCTACCCCGTGTTAACAAGCCCTGACGTCATATGTGCGTTTGAGCAATAGTCCACAGTTACTAGGAATCCCGTCTAGTTTAACTGAACAAGAATTTAAACGCGTCCCCCAATCCGTAGTTTGTGCTAGCCCGCAACGCGACACCGTCAATTACAATTAGCTTGCATTAATCTAGTGAAATCATGACTACAAAATGGAATATAATGAATGAAAGCTTACTTCCATGCCTACATTACAACATGTTATCAGTTCAACCTTCTTTGTATAAAAATCCAACGGAGCTGCATAAAGATCAAGTAGACCTTAGCTCTAAGGATCGTCACCTACTGGGCAAGCGGAAAGTTCATCTAATAAGTCTCCTTCAGGCACTCAAGGTTGCTACATTGCCACATTAGAAATGTAATCATGTTTCAACCAGGACTGCCACTCACTGTAACATTTTGTCTGCGCGCGCAAGTGTACATATATCCTCCCCTTCCTACCTAAGAGCCCACAGCCCACATAGTCTTTACTAATGCCAGGATTTTGCTACCTTTTATTATCATCAAATACTTTCCTTTGACTTTCTCCCCCTTAACTTTGGTTTTTC
>NC_134809.1:37006561-37009061 GCF_046742065.1 Oratosquilla oratoria | reverse complement strand
ACCCAAACCTCTCCTCCCATCTCCCGCCCTATCCCTCACCTGCCCCCTCGTGTCCAACAGCCTATATCTTCATTAACTTTAAATAGACGACCATGACGAATTCGCCACATCCATACAATATTTTGTGCTGCTTGGCACCAGATGATTTGATTTAGCGAAGAGTCTCCCTAAAATGGTTAAGACACGTTCATATAGTGTTGCCATAAACGTTCCGAGAAACTCTATAATTTAACTTTCCTTCTCTAGCCTTATCTCTTTCCTCAGTCTACACCATCTCCAGCTTAGTCTTAGTGAGCTTCCATAGACCTTCCTTCCCACATTATCACCGCGCTCCACCCCAGTTCTTGCTTTGTTATTAATTTAGATTAAGTCGATCTATTCCGTAACTTGATCTGTATACTAGTCTTCTCCGCACCCTAAAAATGACCTCGTCTCTTTCTGGTACTTCTTGTTATCATGTTTTGATTACGGAGAGAGTTATGAATAAAAAGGAAAGCATTCTTGAAGGGCTTACAGGGAACAGAATGCAAAGGAACAGTTTGACAAAATAAGGAACCTGGATAAGATGACAGAAGTATGATAATGTGGCTTGCTACTTATTCTTTACTGATAAGTCGTTAAATTTCTCTGCGTACGTGATCGATAGAGTCTACCACAGGAAGTGGGACGCTCAAAGTAAACTGCATAGTCTACATGCGATGATTAACTGGTTATACACATCATACATACTTCTATTGTTTGGGTTTCTCCTTAGGCACACATATAGCGGACGTATCATTTGTCTACAACTATTCGTACAGTTTCATGCGACATTTATTTGTTATTGATTCATTATTGGAATATTTAAGGACCAAGAATCTTAGGTATTCCAAGTCAATGGCCATTTCGTCTCAGTATAGTGGCTAGTAGGCCTGGGTAGGCTCCGGAATGCAATACGTATCTTTTAACGAGACTGCGGTTGTAGTCATTGTGGTGCTTGGGTCTGCTGATACCGCCGATGGCGACGATTTTTACCCTCTGTGGAAAGTATAGGCAATTGCTACGGTGTTATCAATGTAAATTGTTCTCTAGCCTGGAGGGTGGGGTGGGGAAACTCTCCGCTCCGGTCACAGGAAAGTATTGCAGGACAGGGCGTGAGTGCAATAGAGGGAACTTGTTTTAGGGAAGTCTGTTGCCCCATCCTTCTTATTGCTTGGTTATTATCATTCATTCCACGTAATGGGTTGCTTTGCTAGGGGCGGCTCACCAGCAAGGTTAAGTAGACTATCTTTAAGGCACTTTTTCCTTCCCCTTGTGTGATGAGCAGACCGAACCCTGAGCTGCTCAGTCGCAGAGACTGTTGCCCGACTGTGTTACACCCTGGTCTTACCACAGAAGAGCTACTAGGCCCACACCGCCTGCTGTGAAGGTTGTGACTAAGGGGTTTCCAGAGACCACCTCCTGCCCCACCGTCACTCACCATCTTGGAGGTCTTGTGGTTGTTATTTGGATGAATGAAGTTATAGATAGTGTAAGAGAAGAATGGCAATGACTGAATATTCTGTTAAGTCTCGGTAGTACAGAATGAGAGGAGGGTAATATATATAGCATTCTCTTACAAAAGAGGAACAGGGGAAGGACTAAAGAACACCTACCCTTACTCGATGGGAGACGGGGTCATGCGGTGTGTGGTCAGGTGGAAGATGCCTGTTGGTAATTCTGGTGACCAAAAGTCCGGAAATTATGTCCGGAAACCAATGCCTTTGAAGTGTTCAAACTGGGAATATATTACATCTATTCTCGGACTCCCAGTATGAGAACTTCAAAGGGGCAATGATCTCCGGACATAAGTTCCGGACTTTTGGTCACCCACACAGTCAACAGGCATTTTCCACCTGGCCCCACACCACATGACCTCTAGGTCACCCATCAAGTAAGGTTAGGAGCTCCTTAGTCCTTCCTTTGTCCCTCTTTTGTAAGACGGTGCATAAGTATAGTTGCCTCTCATTCTGTACTAGTGAAGAGAAACGTACCTTACAGTCGACAAATATAGATTCACCGTTTCCAGTCTTTTCTTCTGCTTCGACTGTGGTCATGTTTTGATTTACAAACGTGCTACTACATTTATATGTAATATACACACACATACATATACTCGTATATATATATATATTATATATGCATATATATAATATATATTCATATATTATATATATATATTATACATACATATATATATGTACAATTTCAAATTCTAACATAAAGAATAATGTTGATTTAGTTCATAAACTTAAGAGTTTAAATATTAATTATAATTTCAAATTTGTCAGTTTTGATATAACTAGTTTATTTACAAAAATTCCAATAGATGATTTAATTGTCTTTCTCACCGAATTTTTGGACAAAATCCCACTTCCATTGCCTTCAGCTAAAATCATTGAACTTAAGCTTTGTATTAAAGATTGTAAATTCGAATTTAATGGTCAATTTTATGCTCAGGAATTCGGAATGGCTATGGGTA
>NC_134809.1:36934061-37001561 GCF_046742065.1 Oratosquilla oratoria | reverse complement strand
AATGATTTGGTATCTTCCTTAGCCGACCTGAGGGAGGCTTGGGGGGTAGGAATGGAGTCATCTTCTCCGTCTCGAAATTTCTTGGTTCACTTTTGCACTTTCCGCACTCCAACTCCCACACGAGTGACTATATATTTGCAATTATAACCCTCCCGATAAAAGGTTATAATAACAACAATTGTCTCTTACCAGTCTTTACCACTTCCCACTACGGATATATCGAGGCACAAAAACATAAAACACCGCAAAAAAAAAAAAAAAAAAAAAAAAAAAAAAAAAGAAAAAAATCGACTAGTCTACGTGAGAGATGTTTACACACTGACACCACAAGGTCCCGGGAGCGACTAAACAGAGTTGCCAAGTGGTGCGTATTGTCTCGTCTAAACGGTACAGACGCTAGCATTAAATAATAGCGAAAATTTTGGTCGGAAATGGGCATTTTTCTTGTGTTTTGAGTTTATCAAAAATTTTAGGCGCCTCTAATTTTGCGCCCAAACTTTCCGGTATCACAGTATGTGTATGTGTATATTATATATATATATATATATATATATATATATATATATATATATATATACATGTAGTATATATATGCAATAAAAACACTAGGAACATGTGTTCACAATTAAGTAACCCCTAAAAAAGTAAACTAACGAAACAGAGTGCTTTCGTATAATTACGTCTTCAGTGCTCATACAAATATATATATATAATATATATATATATACATACATATGCAATAAAACACTAGGAACGAGTTCACAAATGCGTAAGTAACCACTAGGAAAAGTAAACTAACGAAACAGTGCTTTCGTATAATTACGTTTTCAGTGCTGATACAAATATATATATATATATATATATATATATATATATATATATACATATATATATACATATATATAATATAATATATATGCGTGTGTATGTGTGTCAATCCCTTCAATTAGAAAGCCTGGCACTAGAGTATACATGTCCACCCCATTCATTATATTCTAAGGCCATATAGGTGAAGTGGATAACAAGCCTGGATTCTTTGTGGATTCGCAGTCACTTCATAGGTTTGATTTGTGTGCTTGAAATGCTCTTCTTCAGCGCCTACATTGGTAACTCCTAACTTGGATATGTACATGTATTCATACCATTAACAGCCACAAGATCAAGTTAAACTTGTCATACATACCTTCTTTCCCAGTTCACACCATAATGTATTTTATTGAGTTCTGAAAGATTTGTTCATGTGTTTTAGTCCATTTTTTGTATGGCCGGTTTGTGATATTTGGTAAGAGATTTGTGAATCATTGCTGTATCTTTTCTTATATGTAATGAGATCTGGAGATACATAGGTTGAACAGCTGTGGAGACAAACAACCCTTATAGTCTTGTCTCCATATTTAACTACTTCGTCTCGACACATCATCACAAATGCAAACATAAATCATGTAAAGAAATGGAAAATACGTGACATAGAGGAAATGCCTCAGAAATGGAGCATGTGTTTAGTAAGATCAGTGGGGACTAGTCGTGTGATAAATTTTAAAGTAAATAAAGTTTTACAAAGTGCGAAAAGAACTACTACAAATATTCATTAGATAGTAAAAAAGAAATAGAAAAATACACAGGAGAGTTGGAACGAGTTTCGAAGTAAAATACTTCCAGAGGACCAAGTTAGGTTTGCTAATGCACAGTATATTTAGCCGGTAAGAGATAGGAAAAGCATGGGATATTTGGGGTGGTAAATACATTGACATATGTGAAGGACATAAAGGAGAATGTCAAGCATGCAAAAAATATTAGTGTAGGAAAACATTGATAAATAGAAATGTTAGGTTACCTGTTGTAACCATGCACTAGTAAATACGAAGAGCGAGATAAGTCTGTTTTCATGATAAAACAATTTTGTGGGCAATTTCTTTACTTCTAAACCAAAAGTACTATAAAAATTAGTAGTTATGGTGAATGGAGGAAAAGCGAATTTAAATAAAAATACAGAGCTACAGTCCACTGTACAATGCTAATATAGCTCTAGCATGGGGATATATGCGAGAAAATCTAAATCAATAAATTATAATCATTTGCGCCAGAATATATGCCGATCTATAGGAGGGGATGTGTAACAAGTGGGGATGTGGTAAACGCTCACTGTGGGATTGTTCGGGGATTTTGTTTGTGCAAATAAAATATATTAGAAGTTGGTAGGCGAGAGAACAACAATTTAGTTATATGAATGTGGATTTCTATTCTCATGAAGATACTGGTTGATACATTATACTGTAAAAAACAAATGCACATGGAGTATGTCTTAAAAAATCTTATGTGTGAAAGCAATATTTTTTAGTTATCCATGGATTATCCTACTATTTACATTTCTTTTCTTTTCTTTTTACACGAGGAGAGTTGCAGTATAAAATTAGGGGCTTTTTTCATTAAGAATTCAGATCTTTTAATTGGAAATTTGCATTATTTTCTCTCATTAACGCCCTTCTGGATACTTTGGGTTTGGGGTAGAGTCTTGCCGACGACTTAAACTTCCAAATAAGCTCGGAAACTAATTTGAAATATATTGTTATAAATAAGAAGCTCCTAGAGAATGCCTAACCATGCCCAGGTACATATTTGCATTTTTTTGAAACGTTATTTATTTTCACGAGAACATGGTTTAAAACAAATATCTTATCACAAAAGTAGTTTTTGAGGGACTTTTTGACAAAAACATTTGTCGTCCGCTTACATTCCAAAACACAATATACAACGCCATCTCTTGGCATCTGTTCTGATGATGTCATGGTTTGTGAACCAACCCAAGCCAATCAACAGCGTCCTGTTGTGAGAGATGATTCCTTCGGCGATAGTGATATTTTTCCATCGTATTTGAGAGAAATATCGACTCCCTAAATATCTCTGACAACAGGCACGATGTATAGACGGTCCAGCTATAGGCTATCAATTTGAACCGAAATATCTCTGATGAAGTTTTCATATTGGTGCATCAACCTGTGTACATGTTGGTTCGCGAATGCGTCCTTAGGCACAAAAAAATGCAAGGGTATACGTGACGCATTCAGTATTTTTGCAGTATGCTCCTACACAAAATACTATATTGCATGACATTCACATTATGTCTCCTAGATGCTACAAAAGCTTTGTGAACAATGATTTCTACAACGTAATACAAATATTTTTCATCTCGACCCAAGTGTGCCAGTAACAAGATTAATTATGGTGATTTGTTATCATTAAATAAAACATTATTCTTTACACGACAATTTAGATCCACTATTATAGATTGCTTTACATTGTATAAGAACAAAAGCTTCACTGCAAATATCTTAACATATCAATCCATTCCAGCAAATGGCTGGTTTTTTTTTTTTTTGCATATTCCTCTACTGCACGCTCTATCTACTATATTGTTTTATTTTCCCTTTTGTTGTATTTATTCTATGTAATTTCTTCGTCATTCACTTATTCTCTTGGTTTTATTTTCTAAACTTATCTGAGCAATTTAATTAAAAATTCCAAAAACAATATCTCTTATGTTTTGCATAATGCTTAAAAAAGGCCTTTTAACATCGTAAGAGAATGTAGCTCCATCATTTAGCTCGCCGTGTATGTTCTGTACGTGAATTAAATCGCTGTTGCTAGGCGGTTATCATAAGCTTTCTTCTGCCCTTTTCTCTAAGTTCTATTTGTTATTAATATATTACCATTCTCCACCTTTATTCTCCTATTCTTTTCTTCATAATCCAGTATTTTCCTCACTAGTTTTTTCTTCATTTTCATAATTCCTAGATTAGATAGATCCACACGTTCACCAATCATCAAACACAATGACAATGCATGAAGAATGAACACAACTCATGACGTCGCTGCAGACTAGATGGCGACACGAGTCGGTTTTACGAGAATGGCCGAAGCAGACGTCGTTTTGGCGAGTGAATCAGTAATTTCAAATTGCAATAAATAAAAAATGAAAGTTTGCGTGTAATTCACTTAGCTATAATTGACCTTGATAAGTACTAAAAATATGTTCCAGTAAAATTAAACAATTTTAATTTTTAGTGGTTCCAATTTTAGAAAAATAAATGTACTATAGAAAATGAGCGAGGCAGGAGGACAATCGGCGAAACTTTCGGTGTTGTGAATGGCTATCATAATGTCTTGAGTTCCTTCCCTTAGTACCGAAATTCCAATAGCAAACCGCAATGTCATAGTTACCACGCTCTCTATCGAGAGATGGGCAAACTACTAAAATGTGGACAATCTCAATCCACTGAAAAGAGTAAATGCTATCCACTTCCAAAGGTTTTATTGTTATAGGATGATGTCCCTGAGCTAAGATAGACATTCAACGTATTGACTGTTATTACAACATTGAAATGACGCATTGGTTGGAGTGTCGTGGACTAAAAAGTGGAAACAAGGTGGAAAGGTACGCTCTTCTGTCATGACCACTTTTGTTAGCCCCGTTTATTGGACGAGAAGCCACATCCAATATCTCATTAGAGTTACTCAAGCATCATCGCTGCTTACGGAACATCAAGAGCAAGGGACATAAGTGCGAACTTTGATGATAAGAGGAATATTTACTATGAACAGTGACATTAAAAATGACAGTTTATTTAGGTGCGGTTGTGATTTTCCACAGCAGCCCCCGTCAAAAATACATTAACATTTTAGAAATGGCTACAGACGTTACTATTAATTAGCTGTACTTATTTATGGGGTTCAAAATACTCAGAATGATTGGAGCTATCCAATGACAGATAAGAATTGCATCTGTGAAACTGGCACACCACTTTAAATTTACCGATTTTTCCTTAATAAAAATAAGCCAGAACGAAAAATCGTAGGTACCTGCAGACAACACATTTTTGTTTCCCCTGCTCCCAGCATTGGTAACACTTTTGCAAGAGTTTTTACGTTATATGCCGTTGGGTTGTTCTTCATCGCAGTCCCTACAAAAATAAATAAAATCTGACATTATTAATTTACGGTGCTTATTAATGGGGTTAAAAACATTCAGAATGACAGGAGCTATCCCATGATATGTATCTGTGAGACTAGCATTTTTTCCTCATGCTCACTCAGTATGAACACTTAACTTTCAACACCACCACCTGCTACATGCAGATCTGCATGAGGCACAGTGTGGACCCGGCTTAAATCTTTGTGGCTTGTAGTTGACAATGAATGAATAAACTATATTTGAATTCGACACTATTGTACTGTTTTAGTACTGTTCTGTGCTTGAGAGGGCAGGATTGGATGTGGGTATCAGTAGGCCCAGATTCATTTACAAAGTGTTCTCGGTGGTAAAATCCCCCCACATGCTCGGACCCACCTTTGACATTTTCAAAGTGCAAATGTGATTTGGAAAAAGGGATCAAAGTAACACCATATGCGGTCTATTCTCATAACGCGTGTCACTACATAATCCATAGCAGCAGTGTTAAGTGGGTGGCATTTGAGAGGGAAAAAAAAAAAAAAAAAGTCGGATCCCGTGAAAATTGCCAAAAAATGTGGATATTTTTCACAAGAAAATGGATAGTGTCGCGAGGCGTACAGATTCGTTTGTCCGCAAGGGATCTTCCCGCGCAACATGTGACATCATAGAAATTTGTCTATTTTTAGGAACTGTGCGGATCGCTGTTGAATTCAAACTCGAGCACAAATATTCCTCGGTTTCTACAAAACATTTTAGTGGCGGCATGATCTTCACCTCTAGATATTTCTTGGGAAAGGACACTAAAATATAAACTTAGATGCTAGAGATTACATGAAAGAACCCGACTTATGATCCAGCAAACCTGTATATATTTTTTCCTTGAGTAACAGACTACACACACACACACACATATATATATATACATAAGCATATACCCACTCCCACCCTTTCCTCTCATCTGATTTCCTCATGGATGATAGGTCATCTATCTCGCTCATTGCCCTGGGTCAGAAGCAGTGCAGCAAGGCACAGCACATCCATAGCAAGGCCGCTTCGCTTAATCGTCGATCCCCCCTTTTGCAGAAAAACAATAGACGGGGAGAAATCCCTTCGGCCTGCTTCAAAATATCATTCACACTCTAACACCTCTAGCCCACACCCATTCCCTTCCTTACATCTTAGTATCATCTACACACAGCCATTCTCCACTCACCTCTACCCCCTTCCTTCTCAACGCCCCTTTCACCCTATCCATCCATCTCATCCTTGGTTGTCCCTTCATCTTCACTCCATCCACTTCTGCCTTCCACATATCTTACTAATCTATCTACACTCATTCTTGCCTGTGTCCCAAACTATCCCAATACTCTTTCATCAACTCTGTCATCTCCTTTTCCACTACTCTCCTCCTCAGCTTGTTTCTCACTCTATTCAACCTTGTAATCCCTACAATGTTTCTCTGACATTTCAGCTCGTATCTAATTTTTTCCTCTCTGTCTTTCTTGAATTCCATGTCTCTGACCTATACAGTATTGTTGGCACAACCACCCCTTTATATAATCCCTTTACATCCATTCCCAAATGTCTATTTCTCATTAAAAAAAATTAATTCCCAAGGTATTTACTTGCTTCTCTCACTACAATTTACCTCCACTCCCTTTCCTGCCACGTGCGACCCCAAGTACCTAAAGCTATTCACTTCCTCCAATCTCTCTCAGTTAAGACATATTTCCTACTCACTGTCATCCTCTTCCCTTGCACACATCACTTTACTTTTATCCACATTTACCTTCAACATTCCCCTATTGGGTAACTTCCCAAAATCCCTTAATCCCCTCTCCGACTCTGCCATAAGAGCAGTGCCGTCAGCAAACAAGTGGTTCACCTCCCACTTTTCTCTATTTTCTTTAACCATCTCCAATCTGCTGCCCATTATCTTCGCACTTACCTCCCGCACCACCCCCATCATATCCCTGACGCAGTACCACTTTTGCCTCAAACCACTCACTAAAATTCTACACATTTAAGTAAACCCAAAAAGTCTCCCTCTTTACTTTTTTCACTACCATGGCAGTATGTCTCCCATCCCAATTTCACCTTCACCCACACTTTCCCCAAAGACGTTTCACTACAACTTTACACTTACCAGCGCGGCCACTTCTTCCCACCCTCGTCACTCCGAACACTCCCCATCACACCCCCAAACTCCAACTCATCTTTCCCTTTCTGTGAAGTTTCACTCAACGACATTTATTTCTGCACACAAATATACTACTACTACCATTCTCTTTTACTCTCGTCCATGCCACATCCACCTACAATTAATAACTCAATTGCTAGGGTTATAGCTGGAGTTCTACCATTCTTATGCCTCGAATTTTAGTAGAATAGAGAGGGAATTCCTAGTTCCCTCATTCCGACCCATTTAACCGCCTATCTACGGCACGCATGATAGCAATATTCTAATCACTCCTGCTATAGGATCATACATGAGGTAAGTCATGAAAATAGTAGAATAATAATTTCAGGGGGATGGTACAAACGAGGGACTCCATTATTACCAGATACCAGAGCATTATAATTCCTTTACGTGTATATTTGAATTCTGATGAATAATGAGTAGCTCTGGTCCGTAGGTGTGCGCTCAAAAGCACTGACTGTATGTCATATACATACATTACATATACAGTATGTGTGATTCACCACCGTCTTGGATCACGTGTTGAACTCGTGATCGACACCTACCCTTGCTGATGGTAGCTAGCTCACATATAGCCAGATTTCTGGGTAATGCTGTGACCTTACATCCAATTCCTTACCCACCAATGTTGGAGTGCCGGCTCGCAGTGCTGAAAAATGTTCAGCCCTGGGTGGAACTCGAACTAGGATCTCTGAATTATCGGCCGAGAACGGTATCAGTGTACCGTCGAGCTGTGTGTGTAATATGCTTCTGTTGCTGTTCCCTGCGTGCTCAAGTGGCTCTCACCTCAGCGAGTATAGAAATTATGATCTATAATCCAAAGTATAAAATGTGACCTACTTTAAAATGCATAGAAGCACGATCACTATCACCCAATAGTATTCCAATTAACAATGTATGGAAATACATTTTCCTCTGACATGTGCCATCTTCCCACGCAATTTCCAGGACTTACCAAGTTTTTTTTTCCACTGTGTTGGGTTGGTCTTCAATCACTGAAATTGTGGAGGCTTAAAGGTCAGATATCAACAGATATACCATTCGCTAAAAATCATCGTATTGCTCGAAAAAGTACTTTTTAAAAGCATACAAATAAAGTTTTTACCTATTACAGAAGAATTTATTCAGAAAATTCACTTTTAATTGCGCCTCGCATACCACTTTTCCGAAGTCTAGATATTCAGAATAACAATATTGTTTGTTTGGCAACTGTGACGTCATGGAAGTCTTTATATCTGACCTTTAAAGGTCAGATATAAAGACTTCCATAACTTTTTGTATTTACAGTTTAATGTACATAAAAAAAACATACTGGCAGTATTTTATATAATTCCACCGTCTACATCTTATCAAATTTGGCAAAAAACATTTTGTCTTCATTTCATTGCGTCGTCTGCTATTCGAAACATTCCGACCGTGCGCTTCGGGAAAGGTTCGGGGAATTCCGCGTTCGTGACGTCACAGTTGCCAAACAAACAATATTGTTATTCTGAATATCTAGACTTCGGAAAAGTGGTATGCGAGGCGCAATTAAAAGTGAATTTTCTGAATAAATTCTTCTGTAATAGGTAAAAACTTTATTTGTATGCTTTTAAAAAGTACTTTTTCGATTATTTTTAGTGAATGGTATATCTGTTGATATCTGACCTTTAAGCTCGTTCTCAGTATTTACCCCGTCATGACACGTTTTAGCAAGAGGATGGATTTGTTCCAAGATAATTTTCTAAAGTACTAGAGCATTATTATTTTGTGCACTCGAGTATGTATAGGCATGTAGAATGATGTCAAACAGTTGTGACTTCTTGAGACAAGTCATGATGAAACTGCCATAACCTCGAAACAGGACCTTAATTGCAGAACGTAAACATTGCAACCAACGCATAGTGACAACAGTTAATTTGTTTATATTCTGTTAATTACGGTATCATTTCAATGATGTCTGAATATATTTCATTCCATTCACAAGGGTATATATTAAAACAGAACTGTCTGACGGATGTGCACAAGCGCTATATAAAACGCCGAATTCAATGCAACGATCGAAAATTACTGTTGGGCGTCGTTGTTTGACTTCCAGTGATGCTACAACAGTACCTCAATGTCACTGGCCTGGGCAGCAACCCACTACGACATGGGGAGGCTTTCCCTATAAAAATATCTAATAGGAAACAACCAGCATCTGAACTCCCATACAAAACCTCTCGGTGTCCAGGGCATGAAAGCAGAGGCGTCGCGAGGGCAAATGTCCTGGAAAATGTGTGCGGAACTAAATAACAAAATGCCTTGTGACGGTTGTGATATGAAGATTTGACTTCTAATGTTCTGAGAGAAGGGTGAAACCCTCCTACAGTGCTTTCCCTACTGCCATGGTCGAGTGGCAAGCCTTCACCAAGCAGTGGTTCCCAAACTGGGGGAAATTTGAACCTACCAGGGGGAAAATCATTACACTACCTACTAACTAAAAAAATCTCGGATGAATTTTCTCATGTCAGAGAGAGAGAGAGAATGTCTGTTTATCAGTATATATGTACATTTGAAAAATTAGTAAATAGTCACAGTGTGGTTTAACTACTCTTTCCTTCATACACATGAAGGGGGAAATCTGGATGGTTGAACTGGGTGCAGGGGGGAAATGACAGAAAAAAGTTTGGGAACCACTGCTCTAGTCTAGAAAAAAATGTATCTCGAAGCTCGCAATATAAAGGATAAGTTTCACCTCAGCTATGCACATACCATCAAACAGCATTTTATGATGTCAATAGATCTCACATTTATGTAACCACAATCTATGGTCACTGCCAATTCTGGGGCCTGAGCTTTGGAAGTTACGTAATTCAGGGGTGTCCCCTTCATGATTTTATATGTGGAAAACTGTTTTGCCACTCTCATCCCCAAACTGTGATATATAAATCTTAAACTAGTTTTACTTGCACCACCCTTAGTTATTTGAGTTCCATTTCAGCGACAGCACGGGTACAAAATTTTGTTTACAAGGATATCACCCGTGAGCTAAACATGGTCCACCGTGGGCTTTACACAGTCAAACCGTTTGACAAACCTGTAAGGAGGTTTGAAGAGGTGTTAGACGGTCAAACCAAACGATCCAACCTCAGTATGACTCGTGCAGTTGTTAAGCAAAGATGTCTCTTGACCAAGACATACTAATTGTTATTGGTAGTATTAAGGAAAAAGAAAATAAGATCGAAATGGACAAAGGATTGGTTGTTGAAATAGATACCCAAACTCACGTAGGAACTTGCTCAACGATAATTAGAGCCGAACAAACCCTTATTTCTAGATATTCTATTATCATATTCCTTTGTTTTCACCTTCCTGGATGTTCTCTATATTTGTTGATAAATTCCAATAACATCTCCCTCTCATTCCTCTTTCCATTACATTCATCCATATCCATACTTTCGACAGATGTAATTGTTTCCACTCCAAGGTGTGAATGGCTACTGAGGCTTGATGTTTGACCGTCGTTCTCACGGTCAAACTTTGTTGTTGACGTCATGTCGCTTGCAGGCCGCCTACTAAAGTCAGGCTCAGAAAAAAAAAAAAAAACTCGGCCGTTGAAGTGATGTTTGACCATGTGAATTTGGTTGTCAAACACTTTTTTTTTTAACAGTTTGAAGCAAGTCTGGCCGAGTCTGACTTTTGTGGGCGGCGGCATGTAAGCGATATGACGTCAACAGTTTGATCGTGAGAACGACGGTCAATCATCAAACCTCAGTAGCTATTCACACCTTGAAGGAGACAATCTCCTGTCGGAAGTATGGAGGAATACAATGGAGAGGGGTAGGAGGAGCTGTAATTGGATTTTATCCACAAATATAGATAACATCCAGCTTTATGGAAGGTGAAACCGAAGGAATATGCTAATAGCTAGAAATTATATTCAATAAATGAAAGGTATGACACCTAATCTGATCTAAATATGCTGTCCCATCCATTCTCATATAATTACACGTCATCTGGTTCTAATTTTAAATCGACAAGCAAGTTGGTATGTGAATTTTGGTCTCTTTTCAACAACCAATCCTTTGTCCACTTCGTTATTCTTTTCTTTTTCCTTAATATTACCGCTAAACCAATAACAATTAGTATGTCTTGTTCGTGAGGCATTTTGCTTACACTTGCACATGTCATACTGAGGTTGGATCGTTTGGTTTGACCGTCTGACACCTCTTCAAATCTCTCGATAAAGTGTCAAACCGTGTGACCGTATAAATGGTCCTTTATTTGTTCCTCTTACGCCCAACAAAATCAAAGACCTCAGACAGAGAAGCCAACAAGTCCAAGTTCCCTTCATGGGATTGTTGCTAAGGTGACATTTTATTAATAAAGATCCTAAACTGAGGAATTAAATTTCACAAATGCCTACTGGTTTGATATATCAGGTAACAAATGCCATGACTTCTTACACGTCTTCATCTTGTGCATAAATAAATCATCCAGCGCAAATCTACGACAATTCGTTGAAAAATATAATGAATTGCCCTTTGTTCACTCTAAACACCAAAGATCCCATTATGGTACAGCCTGGAAGGACATACAGGAAACTCGACACTTTTCTCGTGGAATTGTGCACCTAAGGAGTTATCACACTGGGCTATTTTTCTCCCCACATTCAACCTCCATTTGAATAACTAGACTGAATTCGCTTACAGAAATCTAAACATCTCGATGAAAAAATTAAAAATATGCTAAACATTCGTATAGACAATATTTGTTCATCTTTCAGCTTTGTTATGGCGGATAGTTTTATATTTGAAGACTTGAAAAAAAAATATTGTAACCGAAGTAGTTTTATTCAAACGAATTCTAACCGTCGGCGCTGAAGTCCGTGAAAGCCCTTAACATTCAGTAAAGGTACAAACGCTTGTCACCACATAACGGTTAAGTTTAGGTGGGTTGATATTTTAATTCAATGGAGGCGATACAAATGTAAAATTCAAGGTTCTACGATTTTATTTACGTTAAAGCTGTGACTGCTGCACCTTGAATTACGTAATTGCGCTTGAATTTGAGTGTCAGCACCAATACTTCATAGCCGATATTTACATCGCCACTTCATCCGTTATGTACCAGTAAGTCCTCAAATAAACAATACGAATACAATTTATTACAAGTTTTTCATCGAAAAATAATCTTTGATATGCCTGAATGTATGTTTACAAAAATGGACATGGATAATATTTCTTTCGTGATATACATTATAATTGCAGGCTGCTGACAAGTTCACAATCTGACCACACGGTAGCGTCCATCCCTATCCTTTGTTAAGAATAGTGCACTTGCACACGGGCGTCAGTGGCAGGGAGACGCGGATCCCCGCCACTGCGTAGTGAGGTTTACCGCACGGTCACAATCCAGCAAAATGACCAGACGACCAACATTTACTAGTCCTGTGTGAACCACCTTATACAATGGTATATTTGATGCACAGATTTACTACAAAGGCTGAACAACGACGATTATCAACTCTGAATTCCTGATACGAGTATGATAATCAAAGGCGGCATGGGAAGTGCTTCTTTCGTTGCAGCAAACCTTCACATGGCGCTAGCGGTTGTTGCTGCGCACATCCAAATAGCGCCCCTGCCTTCCCTTATACTTTCACGTGGGCGTCCGTCGTGCGAGATACACAGCCAATATCATCCTGACAGTTTCGACGATCTTTTTGCTTTATTTTGCGATAGATTTTTTATAGTTTGACTATTTTTAGTACAACCACATAGCCTATTTAGGACTAAGAGCAAGGGTACAATAAATTTAAAGGGGTGGTGTGGGGGGATGGTGCAGTTGCGTCCCTATGCAGCTACACAACCGAAGAGGTTTCTATGCACGAAAGGTACCATACTGATCAACTTATAACCAATCACGAGCCTATAACTGTCCTCCCAGCTTTTCATAGTGATCGATATATTTGTATCAAAGATTGATATACCTTTCCAATACATCTTCGTCACTCAGCAATGCTTCCTTGTTGACTGGAGTGGGCTTGGCTACCTGTTTACTTTGGTAGTCTTACCCAAAATACTCTGTTCACATTTTTAAACATATACAAGTCATTATTAAGCACTGCACCATTCACATGCTCTTCCATTAGTTTCCCAGACTGCATGTCCCCTTCTCCAATAAAATTACATCACACAAAGACACTCGTAAAAGAAAATTCTACTTGCTGGTGCTGAACTTCCTTGTCAAAAGTCCCAGATAGTTTCCCAAGTCATATCCCTTCAGTTCTTTACACGATGTGCAAAGCGGTTACCATTTCCTCCATATTCTTCATAAATGCTTATAAGGGAAATTACTTCGATTACGAATACACAACCTACCTATGCCCAACTCTTCACCAAATTTCGAAGCAAGATTATCCCATCAGAAATATTCTACTTATGTACAAGATCTGCACAGCACAGGTGATCTGAACACGATAACCAACAATTCCATGTGATTCGAAATGTACGAAACCTTAAGTCCAGGTGCATCAAAGCGTCACTATCATTGCACCTGGATCTTTGCTATCCAATAACCAAGTAAGACAGTTACACATAATACAACTTAAGGTGGTTAAGAAAACATGTAAACAAGCTAATATATATTTGGTGCTAGTTTATTTCAATCCTTGTGACTGCAAGGCGAGACTTGACAAACGTCCTTTCATCTCGAGCCAAGCTAAATACAGAATTTTTCGGGACACTACAATGATTACTGTCTGGACATAGTTTAATTACCATGGGCGCCTCTGTGGCTAACAAATATTACTAACTAAACCGAATTAAAGATACAAAGTCATATTATCAATGCCACAGTGTTACTTTATACTGCACAAAGAACAGATTTAACGGCAACTGTCTGCAATACTCATTTAACCTACCAAAAACCTGCCAGATGTTGGCACATGACATTTCAAATACACTGAAGAAGTGACTCTTGACTGGGAATGAATCTTACAAGTCGCGATGTTGAAACTTCTACGAAAAGTTTATAGTACTCCTACTGTCCCGCAGGTGTCAGTCGGCCCTCCCTCGTCCCCACTTGGAGTCCGGGCTAGCCCTGTTATACCCTGCTTAAGAAAAAAAATCTAATAATATATATGGACAGCTGAAATGCAGTATCTTCATGAATAACTCAAAAAGTCATGAAAGGTTTTGTTCATGACCAGTCCCACCTACATCTCACTCTTGCCACCACTCTGGAATTGGCAGTCTTCAGTAAATAGAGGAAATATTAGTATACGTACTGATACAACTGAGTTATGAAGTTGACACTTATGCCTATCTTATCCGCAACGTCATGGCATCCACGTCATCACAACGCATGCTCACACCATACCCCGAATTTCAAGTCGCATGCTCCATTAATGACTGAAATAAATGAATAATGTCTAATTCTGATAAGAGACACATTCAACAGTTACGGGGCGGCAACCCTTGGCAATAAACCGTCCTGTAAAGAAAATGTAACCAGAGAAATAACACTAAGCAACATACTATGGCAACTGCCCTTAAATCAAGAAAGGGAATTAATCACGACTACTTAAGGGTCAAAATAATATACACGGTTAAGAATTAAAAGTAGAAAATTGAATAACCTTCGAGTTGAAGCCATTGTTATGTATGCACTACCGACTCTTCTATCACTTCACGGTCCCAAGTCTTCCAATAGCTATGACATGGCAACACCATTTTCCCCACTAAACCTGTTGGAAAGATGGAAAACTCGTTCATGTCTACCGCAATTGCATAACAATACTGGAGCGACTTTTCAACCTGTGTACGCCCCCACCACGTATAAGTCCACAAATAAAACCCTGAAATAAAATCTGGCTTAACAATGAACTCGGCATTTCCTAAGTGCCTATGGCATACAGTAAGCCACCCAAACTCGAATCAAAATTTATATTATGGCAACTATTGACTGCTAAAACTATCTCCAGCTTTCATGCCTAGGAACAAACTGCGTGTTTGTGTATATACACATTATTATATATATATATATATATATATATATATATATATATATATATATATATATATACACACACACACACACGATCAATATTCAATACTAATACAAATTACTACTGTAGAGTTTCTATTTTATATTTTTTCAACATCTACGTCATATCCACATCACCTACTGCGCATCTTCTGTAATGCCCACACAGCATTGAAAGATTTAAGGTTTTCTTACCTCTATAAGCAACAGTACTCCATTCCTCAGTTCGACGTGTGGCAAACCTCGTACTTGTAGCTTCATCGTGCTAAAGAAACAGCTGTAAGCTTTTGAAAATAACAAGTCTACCAACAAAAATTAAGTGCGACAAGCTTCGTGGCTCTTCTCTTCCCAGTGCTCCTGCCTTCTCCGCACTCCGCAGTCAGCTGATTCGAGAGGCGTTCAGCGGTTGCTCCCACATATGACCTACTTAGTATGTAGTTGCGTTCGATTCTATCATCTTTCGGCATCGTTATTTTCCCTATATATATAATATACATATATATCTTTAATATAAATACCCACTAAATATGTGCACTGGTATCTAATACGTTTGCAATGTATTCTTCGGCCTATTAATATCTTTTCAATATCCTACATGGTAACAGTGTGCAGAAAATACCGACACGACTAGTAGAAACGGACGACAGGGGAAGGGAAGCTTCCTATTGGCTGGCGAGACCGTGTGCTGGTCCTTTGTTCCGCTCACACTGCGTCCTGATTGGTCGAGGAGGTGGAACAGTCTAGAAAATGAAAGTCAATATGGTGCTACTCACAATGCGCATTGAGACACGTACCATTCAGACTCGATATATATAATGCAAAAATATACGTTTAATAGATGAACAGCACTACAAGGAGATGAAGACAGTATATACATGCTAAAACAAGTATTTTAAGGTGCAAGGCTATTGGCATTTCCTGAATCCATTGTGATTCGACAATTTCTTTGTTAGAAACTTGCCACGGTGGATACAGCTGTATTCCAGAATTATTGTATTTTGTTTAATGAATCTCAAAACCTGAGCATTGAAGGGAAATGCGAATATCAGTTTAGAAAACTAAATATGTTGTGACAAATGAAGCAATGAGCTTGTTAAATTAGATATCCAACAGGGCGTTTACGTACCATAATTCTAAGCAATTTCAAGCTGGGTGGCGCGAGCAACAGCAGCTCAAATCAAACCATGTCACAACATTCGTGGTTTCCGTTCGTCTTATATCAATGCACCCTTGTTCAAGCAAACGAACTAAAATTTAACATACCCATACAAATGGTAATGCATATAAACCACTACAAGGGTGACGCAAACAAGGTAATCATATTAAGACAACACGGCAGGATTCACGGTAATGGATTTAAACTGGGCAAATTTAGATTTAAGACGGAAATAGGCAAGAGTTGGTTTATAAATAGGGTGGTCAACGAATGGAATAGACTTAGTAACCATGTAGTGAGCACTGAAACTATCGATTGTTTTAAGAAACGGTTGACAAATTTATGGATGGGGACGAGATGTGGTAATGGAAAACTGCCTAGTGTCGGCCTTATGGTCTCTTCCAGTCTCCTTCATTCTTATGTTCTTAAATCTGGGACAATGGAAAAATAAGAGGACACAAAAAGAAACTCAAAAAGGATAACTATAGAAGAGATCTGAAGAAAAATAGCTTCCCACATAGAGTACTGGATACCTGGAATAATTTAGATAAAGAGTGTGCAAACACTATTCAAGATTTTAAGAAAAAACTTGATGCTGAAAGATACTAAGATGGGTCATTAAGAGCACAGCTCCCTTCCCGTATAATACAACTAGGTAAATACACACACACACACACACATATATATATATATATATATATATATATATATATATATATATATATATATATATATATTATATTTGCATAAACGCTGTCATTTTCAATGTTCTGTAGAAGATCTATTTCCCTCTTTTACAAATATATATACATGTATATAAATACCCTGTATATATATATATATATATATATATATATATATATATATATATATATATATATATATATATATATATATATATATATATATATATATATATCGATAATTTTATGACAGTTGCATGCAGGATTTGAACCCACTGCTATCGGCCACTTGTAAGATACCTTCACAGAGCCTTAGCCAACTACACCAACAGACAAGTGTCTGTTGGTGTAGTGGGCTAAGGCTCTGTGAAGGTATCTTACGAGTGGCTGATAGTAGTGGGTTTGAATCCTGCATGCGACTGTCGTAAAATTATCGGATTGATGTCGTTGTTACTAGCGAATTTCTCTCATATATATATATATATATATATATAATGTATAAATACACACACATATACATATATATCCAAAGGGCATTTTCCCCTTTACAAATGAGGTAGCCAAAGTCAAAAAGCATAAATCCATTCCACACACTCCCCTTCCGTTCGCCACCCCTCCATCCCTCTTTTCTTGGCTTCTCCTGGATGATGGGTCATCCCTACATCTTGCCCATTGCCCTGTGTCAGAAGAAATGCAGGAAGACATATCACATCTACAGCAAGGCCACTTAATCTATTTGGCACCCTCCCCTCTCCGACCCCTCATCCAGAGAGAAGACGGGGAGAAATCTTTTTGGGCTGAGTCAAAATATCATTCACATATAACCACTCCCTAATCACCCCGTCCCCCATTCTGTCTTCTCCCTTCCTTCCTCAACAGACATCCCCCTCTTTCATAATGCCCCTTTTATCCCCATCCATCCATCACATCCTTAGTTGCCCCTTCAGGTTCACTCCATCCACCTCTGCTTTCCACACTTCTTTTACTACTCTTTCTTCACTTATTCTTTCCATGTGTCTAAATCAGTGGTTTCCAACTGGTGTGCCGTGGCACCAAAGAGTGCCGTGAGATCAACTGAGGGTGCCGCCAAAAATCAGGGTAAAATAATTTTCAAATTACCAACTCTCTCTGTCATCCATTTTTGTTCATTAAAACAGCATCAGTGTAAAGATTAATATTCTTATATTATCCAGGGACAAAATTTTGTTACACTGATGTTGAATCAATAAAATACTGACAAACTAGAATTTAGATTTTCTAATAAGGTGCCAGGGACTTCTGAAAGGCTTGGCAAGGGTCCCTCAAGCCCGAAAAGGTTGGGAACCACTGGTCTAAACCATCCCAATACTTTTTCATCAACCCTATCTTCCAACTCCTTTTACACCCTGCTCTCCTCCTCACCTTGTTTCTCACTCTATCCAGCCTAGTATCCCCTACTATACTTCTTAGACATTTAATCTCAAAACACATTTTAAACCTTGACTTTAGCAAAGCGTTCGACAAGGTGCCACACCAGAGACTACTAAATAATATCAAAGCCCATGGCATAGGAGGAAAAGTATTAGAATGGATTAGTAACAGAAAACAGCGGGTCACCATGAATGGAATAAAATCTAGGTGGGACAATGTTACTAGTGGGGTCCCCCAGGGCTCAGTTTTGGGTCCCTTATTGTTCATTATGTACATAAACGACTTAGACGATGGGATAAATAGTAATGTTAGTAAGTTTGCGGACGACACTAAAATAGGACGCCTAATTAGGTCAGGAGACGATGCAGAGATTCTGCAGGATGATCTTAATAAATTGTTAACATGGTCGGTGAAATGGCAAATGAACTTCAATATCTCTAAGTGTAGCATGTTAAACATAGGGCTACACAACCCCGAAAATAGATACATCTTAGATAACACGTTTTTAGAAAAATCTGAGTGCGAGAGGGACTTGGGAGTTCTGGTGAGTCCGGACCTTAAAACCAGGAAGCAGTGCATTAGTGCCAGAAATAAAGCTAACAGAGCATTAGGTTTCATTGCTAGGATGGTAACGAATAGAAGTGCAGAGGTAATTATTAAACTCTATCCAGCGATAGTTAGACCCATCCTCGACTATGCGGTACAGTTTTGGTCTCCGTCCTACAGAATGGACATAAATTCACTAGAATCAGTACAGAGAAGAATGACCAAAATGATACATGGACTCGGAAATTTGCCTTACGAAGAGAGGCTTAGGCACCTAAACTTACACTCTCTGGAAAGACGCAGAGTACGGGGTGATCTAATAGAAGTGTTCAAGTGGATCAAAGGCTTTAACAAGGGTAATGCAAACAAGGTCATCATAATAAAACAACAGGGCAGGACTCGCAGTAATGGGTATAAACTGGACAAATTTAGATTTAAGAAGGAAACAGGGAAGAATTGGTTTACTAATAGGGTGGTCGATGAATGGAATAAATTTAGTAACCATGTAGTAAGCGCTGAAACTATCAGTTGTTTTAAAAAACGATTAGACAACTTTATGGATGGGGACAACAGGTAGTGATGGATTCGGAGCTGCCTAACGTAGGCCTTATGGTCTCTTGCAGTCTCCTTTATTCTTATGTTAAACACTTCCTCTCTTATGTTCCATGTTTATAGTGCTGTTGGCACAATCATCCCTTCATACAATCTCCTCTTAGCATCTATTCATAAATGTCTATTTCTCATGACACTTTTTAATCCCCAAAGGCATTTACTTGCTTCTCTCAATCTACATTCTAACTCCACTTCTCCCTTTCCTGCCACATTTGCACTAAAATATCTAAATCTATCCACTTCCTCCAGCCTCTCTCCCTTAATACTCGCTTCCAGTTTGCTGCTATCCTCTCCCCTTGTTGTTGTTGTTGTTGTTGTCGTTCCCTAGACTGTCTGTCCGAGCAGTCCCGTCTCCCCAAGGAAGGCCACAGCCGAAACTGGGTTTTCCCACAAATCCTTTATAGAGTGTATGTTGTGTTGTTTGCGTGCATGGTTGTGTATAATGCAGTCTTCCATTATGTGTTGTATGGTATGGGGTGAAGTGTTACATCCTGGGCAGCTGTTCACAACACAGTCGTCCAGCCTCTTCTGGTAGCTTAGAAGTGCTGGGTGGTGACCGCATCGCAGTCTGGCCAAGTGGACTCTGTCCTTTCGTGGGAGAGAGGATTCAGAAGGGTGGATATCAGGGGGTCTGGCATGCAGCAGTGTGTTGTCTTTCAGTGTGTTAATGGAGCGGTGAGTGATATGATTATGAATATGTTTTCGGAGGCTGGTATTTGGTGGTTGTGGAGGAAGAGAAGAGAGTATCTGTGCGTAATAAAGGTCTTTGGGTGTATTTTTAATGTTTCTTGGTGTGTGTGGGTGTTCTGCTATATAGTGTAGCGGGTGTGATGTGTTTGTGGTGGCTGCAGCAAGTGTTTGTGTGCCTCTCATGTCGAGGTGGTCCTTGACTTTGAGGACTTTTGTTTCATGGTGTAAATGGTCTGTAGGTGTTGTATTTGTGCAGCCTGTAATTGTTTTTAGGGCTTTGTTTTGTATGATTTGAAGGGTGTTGTGGTGTGTCTCACTGAGATTAGGAGCCCATGCAGGACTCGCATAATTCATCACTGAGCGTATGCATTGTTTGTATATTGTTATATTAGTTTCTTTGTTTTGTCCAAATGTTGTTCCAGTGATTGACTAAAGTGCGTTAAGTCTAGGTGTGCATTTGTTTTTTATGTTTGTGAGGTGTTGTTTGAAAGACATGGATGTATCGTATGTTACACCAAGAATTTTCGGTGTGTTTGTGTGTGGTATTAGAGTGTTGTTGATGTAGAGATGAGGTATGTATTTGTGTTCTTTTGTCCAGTTGGTGAGAAGTGTTGCTGTAGATTTGGTTGGAGCTATTTTGAGTCTGTTTGTGATGAACCATGTGTTGAGTGTGTCAAGGTAAGGCTGGATTATTTCTGCAGCTTTGTCTGTGTTACGATGTGTGCATGTGATTGTTATGTCATCTGCGTAGGAAGAGATTTGTATTTCTGAGGTGTCTGGCGTGGGTAAGTCATGCATGTATAGATTAAATAATGTGGGGGATAGAACTGAGCCCTGTGGTACTCCGTTCTTAATGTTTCTGATGTGCGATGATTGGCCATTATATGACACATGAGCATTCCTGCCTGCCAGATAATTGGCCAGCCATCTTTTGGTGTTATTGTGCATGTCTGTGTTATATATTTTATTTGTTAGGTTGTGGCAGGGGATAGCATCAAAAGCTTTACTAATGTCCAATGTTATAAGAAGTGTTCTGTGGTGGGGCCTATCTGAATTGATGCCATCTAAAATTCTTTGTGTGAGGTTTGTCAGAAGAGTGTTTGTGGAGTGTAGTGGCCTAAAACCGTGTTGTGAGTCAGCAAGGGGAATATATGGTGTGACAAGTTTAAGTATTAGGCGTTCAATGACTTTAGAGGGGGTGCAGAGAAGTGTGATTGGGCGGTGCGATGTTGGGATTGTTGGGTCTTTGTTCGGTTTTGGAATGGTGATTATTTTACCATGCTTCCAGATGTCGGGTATAGTGTTGTGTGAATAGCTGTAGTTTGCAATGTTTGTGAGTGCGTGTATACCTTGTGGTCCAATGTGTTTTAGGTGGATGTTGCTTATGTTATCAGGGCCACAGGCAGATGAGTGCTTGAGATTATGCATTATGAGTTTTGTCTGACTGTCTATGAAGGGTGTATAGTCTGAGTCTGTGGGAAAGTCTTTCTTACGTCGAATGGTGCGTCGGTCGTCAGGGTGAGATGTAAGATGGCTTGTCTGTGCAAAATGACGTATGAGTGCGTTTGCTTGTTGTCTGTTTGAGGGTAGATTATCTGTTGTTGTGATTATTGCTGCGTGAGAGCTTGTAGTGTTAGTGTTGGATAGTGTGATGCTGTTGAGTGTTTTGTACAATTTGCTGGTGTTTGTTTTGTGATCAAGTGTATTGATAAAGTTTTGCCAATTTTGTGTTTTTTGTTCATGTATTTTATTGGCAATCACAGTGTTTAGTGTTTGTATTTGGTCTGCTATGTTTTGAGGGATAGGTGTGGGGGTATCGTGTTTAAGTGTGTCACGTTGTCTGATGAGGCCTTGGATTTCTGGTGTGAAGTTGGGGTTGTGTGATTTTCTGTTGCCTCTAGGGATGTATCTCTTGTCTGCATTTTGTATGATTGTATTGAAAGCGTGCACAGCATTGTTTATGTTTGTGATTGGTGTACTGTTAAGTGTTTCAAAATGTTGTTCTGTCTCTTCAATAAAAGCTTCCCAGTTAGCTCTCTTGTAATTGGTGTAAGTGTGTCTGTGGCCAGCTGGGGTGCATCTTGTTTTGGTGGTGATGATGATTGGAAGGTGGTCAGAGCCAAGGGCTCTGACCACTCTCCATGATGTTGTTGGGGTTAGGCAGGGGGAGCAAAAGGTGATATCAGGAGAGGAGGGAGTGTAGAGGGCTTGGTATGGGATATGTGTATGATTATGCGTGTTGTTCATGATAGTCAATGAGTCGAATTGAGTCTGTATATCAAGCCCTCTGTCTGTGTCAGGGTTGTCGACATACCAGGCAGACGACTTGGCGTTGAAGTCGCCACCCATGATCAGGTTGGGGATTGAGGTTAGTTGGCTAAGTTGAGGTCTGAAGGTGTTTGGAACTGTGGGGGATGATTGGGGGGGAATGTATATGTTAACTATTGTCAGTGTTGAATTGTTGCCTGTGCGGATTCGAATGGATTGGGTTTCTGTTGTGTTATCTGTGGTAGGGAGGAGAATTTTGGTTGTGGCACTTGTGTCCACAAAACAGATGGAGTGGTGGATCAGGGTGATGAGTCCACCACCATTGCCGTCAGTCCGGTCTTGTCTGATGGTGGTGTAATTATGAAATGATGGTGTTTTGTGTGAGTGTCTTAGTTTTGTTTCTTGTAAAATTGCAATGTGTATGTTGTGTTGTTTAAGAAAGTGTTCAAGTTCATGTTTTTTAGTGTTAATACCGTCAATGTTGTGTTGTAATATGTTGATGTTGTGTGTTTTGTATGTGTTGTATGTTGCCGTTTGGGGTTGAGGTTGGGGTGGTAGTGGGGAAGGTGTAGGATCTGGGTCAGAGGGGGGGAAAGGAGAGATCGGGGACAAAGGAAGGGGAGTACTAATCGGGGGTAAGGGCAAAGGGAAATTGGGAGTGGGTAAGGGTGTTGGCTGTGGTTGGGGAGGTGGGAGTGGGGTTACTGGAGGGCAGGTAGAACATGTCCAAGTGTTTGTGTATTGGTTTGTGTCAGCAAGTGTTGTACAAGTGAGGTGGGCCCAGTTTTTGCACATATTGCACTGAACTGAGCCCTTTGTCTGTCTGCTCGAAGTAATGGGTTTAGAGCATGTTGGGCATGTGTATTTTGTGGTGGGCCCAGGATTGCTCTCTACATCTCCGGCTAAAAGTAGAAGTACATTTCATCACCTTACTTTTATCCACTTATCTTCAACTTCCTCCTTTTGCACACACACACAATATACAATTGGAACAAAGGAAGTGAAGAAAGTGAGATCTGAAAAAGACCTGGGGGTAATTTTCTCAAATAACTTGCTTGGATCAAAAAAGGTGGCTTTTACCTATTTAAAAAAAAAAAAAAAAAAAAAAAAAAAAAAAAAAAAAAAAAGAAAAAAAAAAAAAAAAAAAAAAAAAAAAAAAAAAAAAAAAAAAAAAAAAAAAAAAAAAAAAGGTCACACTAAAGGCCTAGACTGGAGTATGCTGCGACACTATGGTCTCACAGTGCCAAAAAGAATATAAAGAAAATTGAAAGAATCCAGAGAGCAACCATGAAAATGACCCCAGCACTTTCAAACCTGTCATCTGAGAGACTGGCTAAATTGAAATTACCAACTTTGGAACAAAAAAGGAAAAGAGATGACCTACTGTCTATCTATAGAATCATGAAAGGCCTGGAAATCCTTGATAGAGAGGACTTACTAAATTGGGACAAGAGAAACACAAGAGGACATGGAAAAAAATATATATATATTACATATATACATATATATATGTATATACATACATATATATATATATATATTATATATAAATGAAAAAAAATATATATATATATATATATATATATATATATGCACAGAGTGGTAGACATCTGGAACAAACTGGACAAAACAAGTGTGTGCAAAAACCATACACGAATTTAAGAGCAAACTAGACACCGAGATATAAGGGCAGAACACCATGAGCGTTGCTCCCCTTCCCGTAAGATACAACTATGTAATTACACACACACACACACAAAAAGCCTTTGACAAAGTACCACACAGAAAACTACTAAAAAAACTGGAACACATAGGAGGAATACAGGGAAACCTACTAAAATGGATAGAGGACTTTCTGACTGGTAGAAAGATGAGAGTAGTGCTCAGAGAAAAATATTCAGACTGGAAAGAGGTGATCAGTGGAGTACCGCAAGGATCTGTGCTGGCACCAATAATGTTTGCTATCTATATGAATGACATGGATGAGGACGTGAACTGCTACATGAGCTTCTTTGCCGATGACGCCAAACTGCTAAGGAAAATAGAAACTGATGAGGACTGTGAAGCACTGCAAGAAGACCTAAATAGGGTATGGAACTGGAGTCAGAAATGGGAAGTGGACTTTAATACTAAGAAGTGTAGCATAATGGAGTTTGGAAAAAGCAAAAACAGAATATCAGGAAAATATACAATTGGAACCAAAGAAGTAAAGAAAGTAGGATCCGAAAAAGATTTGGGAGTAATTATCACGAACGACTTGTACTATGATATACAGATTAACAAAATTGTTGGGGAGACTTACAACTTGCTAAGATCAATAAAAGTGGCGTTTACATACTTGGACGAAGACATGATGAAAAAAATATTGGTTACATTGATAAGGCCTAGATTAGAGTATGCAGCGACATTGTGGTCCCCCAGTACCAAAAAGAATATAAAGAAAATAGAAAGAATCCAAAGAGCAGCTACAAAAATGGCACCTGCACTAGCAAACCTATCATACGAAGAGAGATTGGCTAAACTGGAGTTACCGACACTGGAGCAAAGAAGAGAGAGAGGTGACCTATTGACCATCTACAGAATCATGAAAGGCACAGAGGTACTCGATAGTGAGAACTTACTTAACTGGGACAAAAGAAACACAAGAGGACATGGAAAGAAAATAAAAAAACATAGCTATAGAAGAGAACTGAAGAAAAACAGTTTTCCTCATAGAGTTTTGGACACTTGGAACAAACTGGACAATGAAATAGTATGCGCAAAAACCATTCATGAGTTTAAAAACAAACTAGACACTGCAAGATACAAAGGCGGGACAACACGAGCATAGCTCCCCTTCCCGCAAAATACAACTAGGTAAATACAACTAGGTAAATATATAAATATATACTGTACTACCTCTCATTAATGGACTAATAGGGGGGTAACGGTGTCCATTGATGTGAATAATCCGTTGATTTGGAGTGGTTTTTGGGTGGCATAGTGACTGCACAGCACTAGACAACAGCACCAAAAACACCGAAAACACTACAAATTAATGTCCGTTAATGAGAGGTAGTACTGTATATATATATATATATATATATATATATATATATATATATATATATATATATATAATGACATAAAATGTTGTAGATAAGAACATGATGACAATTCTCCTTTTTCTTATCAACTTATTCAAAACAGCAAACAAGGCAATGTAATTCAAGAGGCAATCTATGTAGAAGACCAGGAAAGGGCATTGTGACACTGAGGCAGAGTAGTCAAACTAGTAGATATTTTTGTATCAACATTTCAAATTTACACAATTCCATTTTCAAGGCAGAATGGTCTATTCATTACTTAGAACAGACCAGCTGCTTGTGTGGGATTGATTTTTTATCTAATTATTATTATTATTTTCATTTATCTATTTATTTTTTTGAGGGGAAGAGAAATCCACAGGAAAATGAAGTGATAGTCGAGTATAAAACGGGGCTATTCCCACTATCGCAGTATTAACAGATACTAGGATGTACACAGGGAAGTGTCACTTAGCATGACCACTGGAGAGGTAACAAATTAACGGAGAATGAGTATGGTCATATTTGGGAGGAAAGGTTATTCACCTCACACAACAGACAAATGATCACCATGCCATGGAATGGACAACTGATTACCTATGCTGTAGGGTGGATAAGTTGATATTACTTATATGGAAATGTGCGATCAAAACTTTGTAAGAAGGGAGAATTTAGAGATCTTAAAGTTAGATATAAATGTCGGAGTTGCAGTGTTTGATATCACTTTGAGTATCGCAAGTCTACTGTAGTCTCTTTCAGTGGCAACAATGGAAGTGTAAATGTCCTTTCTTGTGAATCATAATTGGTGGTGGTCTCTGTAGTAATTTTTTCATGGTGCCTGATGATAAAAGTAGTGTTAACCTTCTTGTAACTTTAGTGGTAGTCATACCAATATATGACATATAAGGCCCACAGTCCTCATGTTGGCATTCAAATTTGTATACTGCTTACACTGAAGGACAGGATATTTGGGAATATTGTTTCTCATGGCAAAGTTACTAATCTTTTTGTTTATATAGAAAACAAGATTTTATCTATCACTCTTGTTGGTAGATTTGACATTTCTTTCAGCAACATTCTTGTTTAAGAGTTCTTTGGTTTTATATGAGGTTGACATCTGGTACTTAAAATATGGACTAATTTTATTGCCTGTTGGGATGTTCTGTGTGGCAGAGTGTTGCTGGTGATACCAGTTGTCTTTAGTGCATTTAGTCAGTGGAGATGATATGATGTGGGTATCAATTGTCAACAAGCATTTGGGATACCCAGTCTATTTCTTTGTGAAAGTTTTTCCAGTTGCTACAATGGGAAAGAGCTCGCCTGATAAGAGACCTAATAGCTGTTTCTTTGAATTGGTCAGGGCATTCACTCTGCCCTTTTAAGCACAAGCTGGCATCCCCCCAACTGACTGGGAAGACATGGCTCAGGACCGGTTGGTGTGGAGACAAGCGGTCAAGAGTGGCGTGGAGGGCTTCGAAACTCAACAGAGAGAACGGGATAAACAATGACGCGAGGAGAGGAAAGCGAAGGCGATGCAGCCCCAGCCTCCACCGACCCTTCCCTGCAATTCATGCCAACGGCTTTTCTGGCACCGACTGAGGTTGCTCAGCCATATTAGATATCAACAATTTCACATCTGCTCTCCTCTTTGCCTCCTCTATCTTATGCTTTATTTTTCTTCTCTTTACTTTGTACCCCTCATATGATTCCCTTGTCCTAATTTGTAGCCAATCTATGGAAGCCTGCTTCTTCTCTTCTACACCCTTCTTTGCTTCCTCATCCCACCACTCACTAACCTTCCTTCTATTTCCTCCTATCCTCCTTGTTCCACACACCATCTTTGCACACCTTATGACTCCCTCCTTGAACCATCCCCATTCCTCCACTCATAGTTCTACTCTATCCTTCACACCCTCCCACTCTTCTCTCAGCTTCTTATACTCATCCTTTTCTTTCTCATTTAAGCAGTTCACTCTAAGTACCTCCCTACCTTCTGCCCTTTTCCTCTTTCCCACCCATTCTCCACTCTCAACTTCTCTTCCACCAAAAATGATCTGATATTCCCCCATTCTCTCCTATAAGAACATGTACATCCTTAACTTTCTACTATACTTCTGGTTACCACTATATTGTCCATTAATACCACCCTTCCATCCACCACCCTCTCCCATGTGTACTTATGCTTGACTTTCTTCCTAAACACTGTATTTGCTATCAACTCTCTTTCGAGACACATCTCCACCATCAACTCTCTACGATTTTTTCCTGGAACTCCATACTTCCCAATCACTTCATCTATTGGTTTATTTCCTACCTTAGCATTAAGGTCTCCCAATATGACTATATTGACATTTCTCCCTAATCCCTCTATGCACTCATTTAAATCCATCCAAAAAGCCTCCCTTTCCTCTACACTCTTCTCACTGCCAAGCCCATATGAACTTACAAAAACCCAAATCTCCCTTCCCAGTTTCACCTTTATCCACATTAACCTCGAAGAAACCTTTCACTCCACCACACCTTACCTATCTCTTCACTTACTAGTATAGCCACCCCTTCTCTCCCTTGTCCTCTCTTCACTCCTGAGAACCTCCCAACTACACTCCCAAACTCACACTTGCCCCTCCCTTTCAACTTAGTTTCACTCAATGCCAACACATCCATCTTCTCACAAACATACTGCCTATCTCTTCCCTTTTACTCTGTACCACATCCACGCACATTAAAAGACCCAAATCTTAGGATACTGGTTGGAAAATTCCGAGACCCTCTTATGCCTTTACTTTTTTTTTTTTAGGAATGTCCCCTTTGGGGCTACAGGTAGCAGGATTCCTAGTCCCATTCCCATCCCATTTTTTGTTGCCCCGTATGACTCAAGTGGGAAGACTTGGTGGCAGCATTCTTTTCCCCCACCACAGGGTAAGCAAAAAAAAAAAAAAAAAAAAAAATTGTACAGGACAGTAACAAGGGGTGAGGGGCAGTATAATGGACAGTCACAGTATAATAAAATTGTCATCATTTCTCCATGAAGAGAGTCTTCCTCTATCACAAAATGATGTGTGGCTCTGGTCCATAGGGGCAACCCATATAGACCCTAAAGTATCAACTGCATGCTACTTTGCCACAATAACATGCAGCCAATACCCCAGTCCTATTTCTGCTTCTTCCTCCCACTAGTCTTTGGCACATATTTGTTTGTTCCTGGGTTGTAAATGTCAAGATTTCCCATTTCCTCCTTACTCTTGTGATACTCATGAATTCCTACTGGTTTGCTTCTTCAAAGAATATTTTTCCTCCCTAAGTTATCTGTTTTCCTAAAATTGAGTCTCCCTTGCCAGTGTGATTCATTCCTTGGTTTTATTTCCTCATTCTCCAACTGAAACTCAATTGTTACATGGTCACTTTTTCTTATAGGGCAAAGTATTTCAATGAACTGATGATGTCTAGGTCTTTGGTTAGTAACAAATCTAATTTGGTTAGTAACAAATCTAATTTTGTGGGAATATCATCTCCTCTTACTTGGATCACTTCCATTGCCCACTGGGCAATTGTATATACATACATATACCAAGGCTTTTTCCCCCTTACAAGGGAGGTAGCCAAAAAGGAAAAGGCATAAAATCATTCCCACCCATCACATCCCTGAATACATTCCACACCCCTCCACCCTCCCTCTTATTTTAGCACCTCCTGGATGACGGGTCATCCCTGCACCTTGTCCACTGCCCTGGGTCAGAAGCAGTGTCACAAGACACAGCACATCCACAGCAAGGTCGCTTCATTAAACCGGCGACCCCCCCCTCTCCGTCCCCCAATGCATAAAAGGAGATGGGGAGAAATCCCTTTGGGCTGCATCAAATTCTTCTGCTCACACATACTACCACACCCCCCATCCCTCCACCCATTCCACCTCATGCATCACAACATCATCCATATACAACCATTCTCCATTCACCCCCGTCTTCTGTCCTCTCCCGTCCTTCCACAACAGACATTCCCCTCTTCCCCAAAGCCTCCTTCACCCCAATTGTATATGCTATAGCTATACTTAACAGGGTAATCCCCTAGGAATCTGCTTTGCTGTTTACTTTTCATTCTTGCCAGATGACCTCACTGCCATTAAAATCTCCAATAAGGATTATATTGCTACTTTGTTCAATATTTTTCTTTAGGAAAAGAGCTGTATCCAATAACATTTCTTGATATTCAGCTTCATTCCAAACTCTTGTCTTGGGGGTACAATGCCACCATGAAGTCTCTCTTATTTTGCCTTTTAGTACTAAATATAATTTTTAGGTGAATTGCTTCAGTTTTGCCTTCATTCAGATTTACTTCTTCCACTTTTATGTCACTTCTCACTACAACCATTACCCCTCCACCCAATATTCCCTGTCTTTTCTCCGGGTGTACCTATTGTTTCCCAGCTGTATGCCAAAATTGTGTGTATTTATCTAACTGTAGTATACAGGAAAGGAGTAACACTCGTTAGGTTGTGTCTCCTATTTTCTAATTTTCTAACATACCTAGACTCAAATTTACGTATGGTTCCAACTTAATCTACACCAGGGTTTCTCAACCTTTTTAGCCATATCGCCCCGTTTTTCAATTTGAAAAAAAAAAAAAAAAAAAAAAAAAAAAAAAAAAAAAAAAGGATCGCCCCCCCCCCTTAATTGGAAAATAATAATAAAAATTATTGCAATAATGATAAACAACTGATTTAAAATGTTTTACTCACATTGTGTTTTAATGAGATCCTTGGGCCTGATGCTTCGCTGCTAGATCTTTTATATTAGGCTTAAAATTTGTCAATTAGAAGCAATACCTGTGACGTTTTTCGCCCCCCTGAGCTCAAAAATCACCCCCGTTGGGAATGACTGATCTACACCTTTGATTTCCAATTGTATTTAGATTTGAACTCATAAATTGTTTGAGTTTGGGCTATATTCTCTTCTAAGCTATTCCACATAAATATACATCTATATGGAAAACTGTATTTCTTCACATCCTTTCAACATGTGGTCTTTCTTAATTTACTTCCATGACCTCTTAAAGCCCTCCCATCTTTAATCAGGAGATCTCTTCTATCAATGCAATCTATCCCCTTTAGTGATCTGAACACTGTAACCATGTCACTTCTTTCTCTTCAATCTTTCAAAGTTAATAGACCCAGTACTTTTAGTCTTCCTTATATGGTCTATCTACCAGGCTGGGGACCAGTTTGGTTGCTGCCCTTTGTATTCTTTCAATCTTGCTTATATCCTTCACTCTGTGTGGGGACCATACTACTGATGCATATTCCAGTCTTGGACATATCAGGGTTTTGATGAGTTTTTTCATCATCTCTTCATCCATATAATGGAACACCACTTTAATCTTCTGCAGTAATATGTCTCTCCCACAATCCTGCTGATATGTCTGTCATGTGACAGGTTGTCTTTTATGAACACTCCCAAGTCTTTCTCCTTTTTTGCTTTTGTAATGTGTTCACTTCCCAAGGAACTGTTTAAAGATAGCTTTTTGCTACTATCACCCATTTCCAGTACTTTGAATTTCATTTTATTTTTGTATTGAACTTACTTTCTCATTCTTGGCTTCATGTAAAAATAGTATCTAGATTTTTTTTTTGCAATATTCTACTGTCCTCATTTTATACTCTTCTCATGATTTTTCCATTATCTGCAAACATGTTGGCATTGCTTGTTTACTTAGTTGTATTTACCTAGTTGTATTTTATGGGAAGGGGAGCTACGCTCATGGTGTCCCGCCTTTGTATCTTGCAGTGTCTAGTTTGCTCTTAAATTCATGAATGGTTTTTGCACACACTATTTTTTCGTCCAGTTTGTACCAAGTGTCCACCACTGTGTGTGGAAAACTGTTCTTCTTCAGATCTCTTCAGTTTCTTTCCATGTTCTCTTGTGTTTCTCTTGTCCCAATTCAACAAGTCCTCTCTATTGAGTATTTCTGTGCTCTTCATGATTCTATAGATGGTCAGTAGGTCACCTCTCTTCTTTGCTCCAAAGTTGGTAACTCCAATTTAGCCAGTCTCTCCTCATATGACAAGTTTGTATTTACCTAGTTGTATTTTACGGGAAGGGGAGCTATGCTGGTGGTGTCCCATCTCCATATCTCATTTTGTCCAGCCTGATCTTAAATTCATGTATCATTTTCGAAGACATCACATTTTCATCCAACTTGTTCCATATGTCTATTATCCTGTGGGGAAAGCTGTTCTTCTTAGTCAGGAACATAACTCCACCACCTTGTTCCCTGTTTCTAATCCAATACTTATATACACCATGTCCTACACTGTTGAGTGGTAATGGGCCTTTCAATTTTGTCTCCACAATTCCCATTATGTCAGGTTCTTTTTCCTTCAGATAATCATTCAGTACATTCAAGCCTGTTATTAAGCCATCTATATTTGTGAAGGACACTTTTAATTTTAGGTTACCTCCATCCTGTTCTTTGTTTCCCTTCTGTTTTTCTCTCCTATGAACCATTTCCTCATTTTCATATCCATTACTCTCCAATAGAATTTCTTTTTGTCTGACTGTTCTGTTCTTGTTTTTTCTCTTAGTTTCGATTCTTTTTGTTTTCTCTTCCTCTCTTTCCTTTTTATTCATCTCTTTTTTTTTTTATCCATACCTGTTTATATTGATCACTTTCTGCTAGTTTCCCTGTTTTTGATAAGACATTCTCTGCTGTCATTTGTGACCTAAATTTAACCTTAATTGGTCTGCTCTTGTGGTGAGGAGGAGAACAGGGGTGAAAAAGGATTTGGGAGATAGGGTTGATGAAAGAATATTAGGATGGTTTGGACACATGGAAAGAATGAGTGAAGAAAGACTAGTAAAAGAGGTATGGAAGGCAGATGTGGAGGGAGTGAACATGAGGGGACGTCCTAGGATGAGGTGGATGGATGGGGTGAAGGGGGCTTTGGGGAAGAGGGGAATGTCTGTTGAGGAAGGAAGGGAGAGGACGGAAGACAGAGGTGAGTGGAGAATGGTTGTATATGGATGATGTTGTGACTGCATGAGGAGGAATGGGCGGGGGGGTGGGGGGGTGGGGTAGTATGTGTGAGTAAATTTTGACGCAGCCCGAAGGGATTTCTCCCCGTCCTCGCCTTATATGCAAAGGGGGACGGAGAGGGGGGGTCGCCGATTAAATGAAGCGGCCTTGCTGTGGACGTACTGTGTCTTGCGACACTGCTTCTGACCCAGGGCGGTGGGCAGGGTGCAGGGATGACCCGTCATCCAGGAGGTGCTCAGATGAGAGGAAGGGTGGGAGGGGTGTGGAGTGTATTTAGGGATGAAATGGGTGGGAGTGTTTTTATGCCTTTCCCTTTTTGGCTACCTCCCTTGGAAGGGGGAAAAAGCGTTGGTATATGTATGTATGTATGTATATATTTTTTCAATTTCTTTCCCTATTTCCTGTTCACCTTCTTGAAATATTTTAATACCTTATTTACCCTTTCTCATCTCTTACTCTTGTAGTCCTATTTGGATTATGCTTCTCTTCCATTCCTAACATAATTATACATTTCTTTTCATCTGCTAAGTCTCTTACTATATTCTCCTTCTCTCTCATCATTTTAATAACTGTGTCCTTAGTGTGTTCCTTTATCTGTTGTTTCATTATATCTCTAAATTCAATTTTGTTGTCCTCTTGGACTTTTTTCCAACCAAATTGCAACTCTGGAACAAAGAAGAGAAGGAGGAGACCTATTGACTATTCATAGAATTATGAAAGGAATGGAAGTCCTAGATAGAGATGATTTATTAAAGTGGAACAAGATAAAAACAAGAGGACATAAAAAGAAACTCAAAAAGGATAGTTATAGAAGAAATCTGAAAAAGAATAGCTACCCACACAGAGTGGTGGATATCTGGAATAAATTAGATAAGCCAACAGTGCATGTAAATACTATTCAAGAATTTAAGAACAAACTTGATGCAGAAAGATACAAAGACGGGTCACTACGAGCATAGCTCCCTTCCCGTAAAATACAACTAATCTTTTTCCCCCCTTACAAGGGAGGAGCCCAAGTCAAAGGCATAAATCCCCTCCCACACATTTCATCCCCACGTACTACACTCCCATTCACAACCCCTCCCTCCCTGTGTAGAGCCAGTGGCCAGGGCTGGTTGCCGCCGTTTGGCCCCCAACTCTTGGGGTTGGGGGGTGGTCCCACAACGTAGATGCTGCGACTCCAGGACCAGTTCCCATCTCCATTAACACACTGAAAGACAACACATTGCTGCATGCCAGACCCCCTGATATCCACCCTTCTGAATCCTCTCTCCCACAAAAGGACAGAGTCCACCTGGCCAGACTGCGGTGCGGCCACCACCCAGCACTTCTAAGCTACCAGAAGAGGCTGGATGACCACATTGTGAACAGCTGCCCAGGATGTAACACTTCACCCCATACCATACAACACATAATGGAAGACTGCATTATACACAATCATGCATGCAAACAACACAACATACACTCTATAAAGGATTTGTGGGAAAACCCAGTTTTGGCTGTGGCATTCCTTGGGGAGACGGGACTGCTCGGACAGACAGTCTAGGGAATGACAACAACAACAACAACAACCCCTCCCTCCCTCTTTTTTTGGCTCATCCTGGATAATGGGTCATCCCTGCATCTTGCCGACTGCCCTTAAAAACATACCAGTGAAATTTAAACAGCCAAATCCTCCCATTGGAAAAGAACCCTAAATTACTTGGTCTCATTTTTTATAATCACCTTTGACCCACATGTCAAAGATCTGACATTAAAAAATTAACATGAAAATGAGCCAACTAAAATTAATTGCATGCACAGGCTTTGGACATCAAAAGATAATTGATCAAAGTCTACATATGATTCATAAGAACCACACTCAACTATGCACCCACAGTTTAATTTTCAACAGTCAGCAAACCTATACATTACAAATTATACAAAATAAAACAGAAAATATTACCAGGATGTACCAAAACCAATCCAATAGAATACTTTCACTTGGAAACCATAATTCCCAGCAATAATGGAGATTTCCCCCGCATATGAAAATGATTGGTACACAGTTTTATGCTAGAGCCCTCAACCTCATCCATCTCACTCAATCAATCAATCTGTTGCTACTGGTCTATCTTGCAAATCCGTGTGAGTGGGAGTGTGTCTGAAAGCAGTTTTCACATAATAATGATTGGTAATTAATGAGGGAGGTATCCATTAAAAGCAGTGGTATGGATTTAAAGTGGAACACTGTGAGAACAAAGTAAACTCCATGGAATACAACAGCAAAAGGGAGTATGTGATTTGTGCTACATCAGGAAAGCTGATACATGTGTAAAATGATACTGGCAACTGGTGGAATCACTTTGGTGAATCCTGCTCATGCTGTTGTGGCAGGTGATGGCACAATGTTACTAGCTGTGATTCTCATGTACTTGCATCACAACAGCATAAGATATGCAACGCTAAAGCTTCATGCCCTGTTTACCTGTTTCACAACTAGCCAAATTCATTATTTTAAAGTGGTATCTTTCAAATCAAAGTAACAAATATAGAAACTTTCCAAGCATTTTTCACTATGTACTAATAAATATTGAACCTGTAGAGAACCAGCAACTATGATCCATTCAGAATTAGTGAGATGGATAAAAAAGATCACTAGCAACTGAAAAATGGCAGCAAAGGAGAAAAAAGGGCAGCATCTAAGTTTGATGAGACTTATGAATGAGGCATAGAAAAGAAGGGAATATAGAGTATATGCATCATTTACTGTATCTGTACTGTTATGCTTCAGGTAGCTGGAGCTCACAATATTATTGATGAAGTGATGCTGGAAAATAAAGTAGACCCAGCTTCAGCAAATGAGGATTGACTTACACTACACTAGTGTTACACTGATGAGTGAAGAGATGATGTGTCTGCTTGAAAGACATGGAGCCAACATCAATGCAAAAGACTCAGAATAATGGACTCTTCTGCATGCTGCTGCCACTTGTAGATATATCAGTCTTGTCAAATTCCTTCTGAACAATGGTGCTGACCTCTTGGCAAATAATGCTGGTGGCAATGTGTCATATGATATCTGTGAGAATGATGCCACACCAGACTACATTGAAAGCAAGATAGCCAACTGTGGGGTTACACAGCAGTTGACTGATGATATTTGTGCTGCTACAGAGAATACTATGGTAGCTGACCTACAGCCCTGAGTCTCTCCTTTATAACTAGAGATGAGCATGGGGCAACACCACTAAATTTTGGTGTAGCAAATGGATGTGGTGGAGTTCCTCCTAAGTCATGGTTTACCCAATGAAGTGCAGAACTTCAATGACTGGATATCACTTCATGCACATGCTGGGGTCATCCTAATGTTCTGGAAACATTAGCCCATTATAGGGCCAACCTTCAGCCCTGAACCAAGAACCATGAATCTCCATATGATATTTGTGATGATGCAATTACATGAATGGATTCTGCAGCTCATCACTGAACAGCAGACCATATGCTTGCAAGATCAGCTTTGAAGGGTACACAGGGCTCATTTCAACACAAAAACTCAATCAGTGGGAAAACCTTAACATCCAAAAAAGGAAGCTCAGAGAGAGGCAATGATATGGATGTAAATGAAAACCAGTGAGAATGTTCTGGAAGAGGCATCTGCAAGCATTAGTGAGGTAAAAGCAGACTGAAAATGAAACTGCAGAGGTAGAAATGGTAAACAATGATGGAACAAAGGCTGCTCTCATCACCCATCACCACCAACCACTCCTGAGACTCATAGAGACATTGAAGAGGAGGAACAGAATGTTATCAGGAAAAGAATGAGTTCATCTATGAAACCACTATAATGGATGAAGTGAAGTATTTGGTCCTTCTTGATAAATCTAAAACAAGAAAGACTTCATTCCTATCATCACCTAACACAGACTATGTGGTACACAAGAATCAACCACCACCAGTACCACTCCAAGGAATCTCAAGTGATGGCACCTCTCCTGTCAGTGCTGAAGGAGCAAATAAACCAGATATTCATGTAACTGTGACAGTTAATCCCTACATCCCTGGGACACCAGCAGACTTGAAGCAGTGTACTATGAGTTATGCATCACAAAGGTCATATATATTGGCTCTATCTTTTAGTTTATATTATTTGGCAACTTTAGAATATGAAAGAAGACCAGAGTTAAGTGCTTCATCAGTATATGTTGTCATGATAAACTCTGGCCCATCTTCTTCAAATAGGATGCCTTGCAGAGCTGGAGTGGATGGAGTTACTGATACAGTGGATCCAGCACCAGATCAAGCCATGTCCCAGTAAGCATGGCAACCATTAAGGTCCGTCCAGGCTCCAAGTCTTTACAATGATGTAAAAGGTAACTGAAAAGAAGGCCAGATTTTCAAGGCCAGTTCTGGATGGTTTACCAATTTTAAAGCAACATTATGATTTCAACAACATTAAAATGACTGGTAAGGCTGCCTCCACTAAAGCTATCAAGGAGTATCCTGCCACCCTCAAGACTATTACTAAGAAAAGTGGTTGCACCACGCTGCTGATCTTAAACATAAATGAGACTGGTCTAATTTGGAAAAACTCCCTTGTAATACCTACATTTCAATGGAAGAGTCAACTGCACCTAGATTCAAGGGGTCCAAGGATACAAAGACTGTCTATTACTCCTATAGGGCACCAATGTTGAAGGGAACTACAGACTGAAGCCGGTTCTTGTGTATCACTCACTCCAAAAACACAAGCTTTGAAGGAAAGAAAAAAAGTTGTATCAAAGAGAGTGAGAAATAAGAAAAAAATGTCACCCCACATATTTTTTTTTTATTTACTTATTTTTTACATACATACATATACCAAGGGCTTTTCCCCCATTATAAGGGAGGCAGTCAAAGTCAAAGGCATAAATCTACTCCCACCCACTTCATCCCCACATACTCCATTCCTCCCTTCCTTCCTCTTTTCTTGGCTCCTCCAGGATGATGGGTCATCCCTGGATTTCACCGACTACCCTGGGTCAGAAGCAATGCAGCAAGACACAGCACATCCACTGCAAGGCCACTTCAACCACCCCCCTCATGCAGATAAAGAGATGGGGAGAAATCCCTTCCGGCTGTGTCAAAATAGCATTCACACATACTCCCTCACCCCCTATCTCCCACCGACTCCCTTCAATGCATCACAGCATCATCTATGCATAACCATTCTTCACTCACCCCTATCTTTGTGTCTTGTCCCTTCCTTCCTTAAAAGACACCCCCCTCTTTTCCAATGCCCCTTTTACCCCATCCATCCATCTCATCTTTGGTTTCCCCCTCATGTTCACTATTTCCACCTCTGCCTTCCACACTTTTTTCACTAATCTTTCTTCACTCATTCTTTCCATGTGTCCAAGTGTTTTACATTCATACTGCAATGTTATTTTTGTCTTTTTTTTTTTGTAACATCTTAACATGGCTACTTAAGGAGTTCCACAAAGTACCACATAGTATGGATGACTGGTTGTCTTCAAGATTTACTGTATTTTGGGAAACTGGTGAAGGAGATTGAGTTGTACTGTATTTACCTAGTTGTATTTTGCGGGAAGGGGAGCCATGCTCATGGTGTCCCGCCATTGTATCTCGCAGTGTCTAGTTTGCTTTTGAACTCATGAATGGTTTTTGTGCATACTATTTCATTATCCAGTTTGTTCCAAGTGTCCAAAACTCTATGTGGAAAATTGTTTTTCTTCAGTTCTCTTCTATAGCTATGTTTTTTTATTTTCTTTCCATGTCCTCTTGTGTTTCTCTTGTCCCAGTAAAGTAAGTCCTCTCTATCAAGTATCTCTGTGCCTTTCATGATTTTGTAGATGGTCAATAGGTCACCTCTCTTCTTTGCTCCAGTGTCGGTAACTCCAGTTTAGTCAATCTCTCCTCGTATGATAGGTTTGCAAGTGTAGGTGCCATTTTTGTAGCTGCTCTTTGGATTCTTTCCATTTTCTTTATATTCTTTTTGGTACTGGGGGACCACAATGTTGCCGCATACTCTAGTCTAGGCCTTATCAATGTAACCAATATTTTTTTTATCATGTCTTCGTTCAAGTATGCAAATGCCACTTTTATTGATCTTAGCAAGTTGTAAGTCTTCCCGACAATTTTGTTAATCTGTTTATCATAGGACAAGTCGTTTGTGATAATTACTAAGTCTTTTTCAGATCCTACTTTCTTTACTTCCTTGGTTCCAATTGTATATTTTCCTGATATTCTGTTTTTGCTTTTTCCAAACTCCATTATGCTACACTTCTTAGTATTAAAGTCCACTTCCCATTTCTGACTCCAGTTCCATACCCTATGGTCTTCTTGCAGTGCTTCACAGTCCTTATCAGTTTCTACTTTCCTTAACAGTTTAGCGTCATCAGCAAAGAAGCTCATGTAACAGTTCACGTCTTCGTCCATGTCATTCATATAGATAGCAAACATTATTGGTGCCAGTACAGATCCTTGCGGTACTCCACTGATCACCTCTTTCCAATCTGAATATTTTTCTCTGAGCACTACTCTCATCTTTCTACCAGTCAGGAAGTCCATCCATTTTAGTAGGTTCCCTTGTATTCCTCCTATGTGTAAGAGAGAAGACCTGCTACTCAAAATCATATTGATTCTGGACAGTGCCCCAAGCCACTTGCCTTCAGTGTAAGACCTCTCTGGTAACATTCAGCTGGCATTTCTACAACCAAACACCATATCTTTGGTGCAGCCTTGTGACCATGGAATGATCAAGACACTCAAATCATACTAGCTCCATTCAATTTTATACAACCTAGTGGAGCAGACAAATAGGATAAAATGCCTGTGCAGGAGTACTGGAAGCAGTTCACCATTAAATATGTTCTCCATTTCATCAAGGAGTTGTAGGAGAAAGTGCCCAGCAACCTTAACAATTTTGAAAAAATTTTGTCACCAGTTTGTCAATAATTTTGTTGGATTAGACTTCAAGAAGATAGTTCCTTGGGCAAACTGGAAATGCTTTGTCAAGGCCATGGAAGCTGGCTTTGAAACCACTGATGAGGGTATTTATGAGCTTCAGTCCCACACTGTGGGTCTGACAAATGTGGAGTTAATGGAGATAAAGAAAAAGCAGAGCAAAATTGGGAGCAGCATCAATACCTGTATCAACAGCATCCCTGGCACCAAAGTGCTAACAATAAAGGACCTCCAGGAAGGCATGGACAGGATCAGGATCTGACATCCTGGAATCCATGGGCCCCAATGGTAACAAAAGCACAACCAACTCTAAGGAAGTGATGGCAGATGTGAGTTGATATCACTTGATGCTGTAGAACAGGATGAAGAAAATATATATAAAGAAGAAGGTAGAGAATTTGGGTGTTGTCTTCATCACCAGTGGCATGAAAGTAACAAGATTTGTGGCACACATGATCCCACCACAAGATGAAGAAGAAAAAGAAGATGACAACAATGACAATTACCACCACCACTACCTGCTAGAATGCAGAGCCACTGCAATTCTTTGCCTAGGTCAGCCTGCCACTGACTTCAGCAAGGGTGGTGCGGAACCTCAACGTCTTCCCTTCTGAGGCAACCCAGCTTTTTTGGAGGCACACCCTCCCGCCGGCACTGAGATTTAGAGAGACCCTCACTTCCTGATCTCCTTTGGGCACCACCATTGCCAAACCTAATAATGGCATCACAAAACACCACCTGTTTCATGTGTGAACTGTTCTGGGCCACCACAAGGTTGAGGTCCATATTTGATGACAGCTCCATCAATCTACATAATAATAGTAATAATGATTAAAAATATATGAAATAAAATAAATACATACATAAAAAAATAAAATAAAATAAAGAAATAAAGAAATAAATAAAATAATTACAGCCCATTCTTATGGCACCCAATATTTTAGAAAATCCAATTCTATGGTGCAGTATTTATTTTTTATAATTAAATTCAGTAATCAATGCTCATGTCTCAACGAGTCTGAACACAGAGTTTGAAGAAAGAAAGAAAAAAAAAAAAAAAAAAAAAAAAAAATCCCGGAGCTGTAGCAAAACAAATATTTCCATCATAATATTTCCTGATTTCTTTCATGCATACTTTTTAATGGGAAAAAACAATTTAAATCATTTATCTGTTGCTCTCGGTCTCTCTTGCAGGAGGCCTACAGCTCCTGGGTAACTGGCTATGACCACTACATGGGCTCATAATAAGGGAAGAAATACCATGTTGTTTGGGGATTGATAGTGTGGGTCATTAGAGAATGAGGTGCTCTGTGTTTGATGTGTGGTGATCACATCTTGGGCAGCTTGATTCTGTGGCCAGGCCTATATGTTGATATGTGTGCTGAAAGCAAATATGCCAGTGTGGTTCTTACTTCTCTTGAGAGGGAAATTTTTATTGGGGCTGATGGCTAAACACACACACAGCACACTAAAGAGGACAAAAAATACTAGAGCAACTGTCCAACCTAAATATCAACTCCAGCAACCTTCTCAACATAACTAACAAGTAATGTCCCTTGAAATAAAAATGTGCTCATCCTCCTTACAAATACAAATTAAGAAAATGTATATGAATATACAAAATTTCCCCACCCCCCAAAAAAAAAAAAAAAATGCACTCTCTACTGTTCTAAACTCACACTGTTCACCAATCTCCCTCTGTTCCTCACCTAATCCTCTCCATTAAACACCCATATGCTTTTCCAACTACACTTATCAAATTGATCACTCTAAAATTACTACATTCACATTTGTCCCCTTTTCCTTTGTAAAGCAGAACTATACACACTTTCCTCCAGAACATTCCCTTATGTACACATTAAACAACCTAACTAGCCACTCCACTATAACTGTACCTCCTTTTGTCAGACACTTCACGTGACACCCATCCAATCCATGTGCCTTAAAAACTTTCATAATTTTCAATACTCTTTGTACCTCATCTTTACCTATATCCCTGTCGTTTTCTTTTCCCATTACAGTCAGTTTCCTAGCTCCTCCCGCTGCCACAACCAACCCCTCCCATTCCTTCACATTTAATAACTCACTGAAATACCCTACCCAACTTCTTTTTACTGCCTTCATTTCCATTAACATCCATATATCTGCATGATTTACCTTTTCCTCTCTAATTTACCTCCCCTCATTTTCTTCCTTTCCTTCTAAAACATCTTATTCATTTCAATATTTTCCATCATACCCTGACCCCATTTTAGATCTACTCTCCTCTTTGCCTTGCACATCTTTCGTTTTGCTTCTCCTCTCTTCTTACATCTCATATGCTTCCCTAGACCTACCTTGCAACCACCCCACATATGCTTGATTTTTCTCCTCTACTACTACCTTCACTTTTTCATCACACTATTTACTACCCTTCCTTCTATTCCCTCCTATTCTTCTTGTCCCACATTCTTTCCCTATTTTGTCTCTTACTCCTAAAAACATACCCCTTCTTCTACTACTACCTCCCCTCTCTCCTTTGCCACCTCCCATGCATCTCTCAGCTTCTCCTGGTATTCCTTCTCTTCTCATTTAATTTGTTAACTCTCAGTACTCCTCAACCTCCCACCCTTGTCCTCCTCCACTTTACCTCCACTCGCAATTTCCCTTCTTCCAAAAAGATTCCTGCCACTACCCCACTCTCTTCCCTGAAAACATGAATATTAGAACAAACTTGTTCCATTCACCTCTTCCTTTATACTGGGGACCCAGCACTCCACATGGTGGCTCAACAACGCTGCCATTTGGTGTCTGTTCACTGAACCACACAAATCCAATATCTGCCCTCAGCTCAGTCTTTTCTCTTTTTCTTCTTTTTTTTTTTTTCCCCAAAGTATTTATAGGCCATGGAAACCTACTGACCAGAGAGGACTGCTCACAAACACTGGGCTGAGGCCCCCCTCTAAGTAAGGCAATCGGCAAGTTGCTCAGAGGTTCTGACTCAAGAAACAAACTTTAATCTCACCACGCGACAAAATATCCTTCAGCACATCAATGTCAATGTGAAGATGACGATCCTCCACCCTATGAGAAGAATTCAAGGCCTCCACCAAACTCTTGTTGTCAACCAAGCAGTGTACAGCTAAGGTCTGGCATTTGACAATGTCCCTGATAATCTGTCCAAGACAGGAAGCAGCCTCAGAGCACTCATCGAGCACCATGGTCTCAGCAGACAATGTGGATTTCACCACCTGGCACAATTTTTTGATTGCCAATAAATTGGGCATCTTCTTCCTTCCCCATTCTTAAGAAAAATCACAAATCCTCCCAGGAAGCCACCATCACATAGGTTTCCAAAGGAAATGTCTGAGAAGCACTCAATTATACAGTCCTCTACAGCTGACAGCTTTCTAAACAGCAAGCAAAAATTATCATTCTAAACTCAGCTGATGATCTTATTAAGTCTCACAGCATCAGCCACTGTGGCATTTTTACAATGTCTGCCCAGTTCACACACATCAAAGGCAACGTCAGGTCTTATTTGCGTAGTTATCCAGCTTAGTTGACCAATCAGAGCACTGAATTCTTTCTTCTCATTGTCCAGCAGCTCAATGGACTTAGCTGCCGACCTGCGACATCCCAAGCTCAGTGGTGTGAGCAGACTGGCATAGCACTTGCAAACCTATGTCCTTCAAGTTAGATAATGCCATGCTCCCAATACAGAACTCTCCTTGAAAAACATCAATAATCTTCTGGAACACCCCAGTGCTCATCCAGAGGAAATCATCCACATATACACATATGATACCATGAAGTTCACCACCATAATACCAAGAAAACAAGGATGGTTCAAGTGGACACAGCTGACAGAGACAGTAGCTGACTCTTGACACACAAGTATGCTCTCATTGTGTCACATAGTCCGTACACCATCTTTTTCAGTCTCCAAAGCTGACCACTATAATATTATGGGGGAAGATGCAAGTAACATCTCGCTCTATGTAGTTGCCTTGAAGGTAAGCCGACTTCACATCCAAGCTGTGATACTCTCAACCAAATGCAAAGCCATTGTCAGAGCCAATCGGATAGATTCTTTAAACAAGCTAGGGAGTCCTTCCCAAATCTAGATGTGTCCTCCTCAAATCCTCTTGCTACAAGGCATGCCTTGATTATGGGGTTTCCATCTTTCACCTTTTCTGTGATAACCCACCACACAGATATAAATTCCTATCCTCTGTCCTCCACCTCTTCATATACTTAATTTTTTTTTTTCCAATTTCTTACTTCCAGTTCCTTTGCTTTTATCACTTCTTCATTGGAGTAATTCTGGAACTTCTGAAAAATCCACACACTCTACACACCCCATCGCAATCCTTTTAGAAGTTGAACCAATTTTTATATTTTCCTTTAGCTTTACCTCCTCTGCTCACTATTCTTCCAGACATGTGCTCACCAGTTTTTTCATTCAGTCCTTGGATCCTTTGCCCCACTAGTAATTTAAATGGTCTTGTTTCTCTGAGATTTCTTTGACAATTCAGAGTTGCTTACAATATAATTTTGTCCTTGTTGTACCTCCTGTACCTCACCACTATCATCTACTTCCTCAGTGTTTTCAGATATCGATGCATATAAAGCAAACCCCTCTGAATTCTCATCCACCTCCTCCTGATTATATATATGCCCTCCATATTCCTCAGTGCCTCCAAAGTGGCAACAGATGATCCACCACGAGTCTGAGGACAATTTGTCTGAAACCTCAGGGAAAGTTTAGATAATTGTCAAATACAGGCTCTGATGTAAACACCCCATGATGAACCAGAACCTGCTTGCCATCCCTACCAATAACTATGCCCAGACCATGCCATCTCTGATCATCATGCTTAAAGTACACCTCATCGCCATTGTGTAGGTCACTTACCTCCATTACACGCACATTATGATGCAAGGCTCTCATGATCCTTTCACTAGATTCATTTTTGAGGTACTCCCTTTGAGCCAAGTGCAGAGTATTCAAGATTTGTCACACAATATCTAAGGCAGAAATTGACTCTGGAGCAGGCAAGGAGCTACTGGTGACAGATGGCACTGCAGGATTGAAAACAAATACTAATTGGTTTGGGCTAAAGCTGGAATTATTCGCCAAAGCATTATGAGCTGACACCGCCCAAGTCAAGGCTACATCGATATCATACTTCATATCCTCAAACACTTTTAGCAATGTGTGTCCCCAATTATAGTATTCAATCATTCACATGTGCCATTACTCTGCAAACTTTCTGCAGCAGTGGTTAAAATTTTAACAAAAAACAGATCGCCAAGTTTTCTCATGTCACTAAATTATTAAATTTAAGTCCATTATCAGAGAGGTTTCCTCAGAGCACCAAACAATGAAATCCAATTTCTGAAGATGCTGCCAACCAATGTCTTCGCAGACTTGTTGGTGATGGCTGATGCCACACAATATCTTGTAGCAAAATCTACTATGATAAGAAACAGATGTTGTTATGCCTTTTTCATATACATTGCAAATATTTCATAAATTTCTCTGCCATCTGCACATTGACAACTGGTCTAGGTTTTGGATGTTTATACATACATATATATACCAAGGCTTTTTCCCCCTTACAAGGGAGGTAGCCAAAAAGGAAAAGGCATAAAATCATTCCCACCCATTCCATCCCTGAATACACTCCACACCCCTCCACCCTCCCTCTTATCTTAGCACCTCCTGGATGAAGGGTCATCCCCGCACCTTGTCCACTGCCCTGGGTCAGAAGCAGTGTCGCAAGACACAGCACATCCACAGCAAGGCCGCTTCATTAAATCGGCAACTCCCCCTCTCCATCCCCCCCATGCATAAAAGGAGAAGACGGGGAGAAATCCCTTCGGGCTGCGTCAAATTTTGCTCACACATACTACCTCCCCCCCCCATCCCCCTGCCTATTCCACCTCATGCATCACAACATCATCCATATACAACCATTCTCCATTCACCCCTGTCTTCTGTCCTCTCCTGTCCTTCCTCAACAGACATTCCCCTCTTCCCCAAAGCCCCCTTCACCCCATCCATCCACCTCATCCTAGGATGTCCCCTCATGTTCACTCCCTCCACATCTGCCTTCCATACCTCTTTTACTAGTCTTTCTTCACTCATTCTTTCCATGTGTCCAAACCATCCTAATACTCTTTCATCAACCCTATCTCCCAACTCCCTTTCCACCCCCGTTCTTCTCCTCACCTCCTCATTTCTCACTCTATCTAGCCTAGTAACCCCCATCATACTTCTCAGACACCTCATCTCAAACACATTCAAACTCCCTCTCTCTTCCTCTCTTATGTTCCATGTTTCTGCCCCATACAGTGCTGTTGGCACAATCACTCCTTCATACAGTCTCCTCTTAGCATCCATTCCCAAATGTCTATTCCTCATTACACTCTTCAATCCACCAAGGCATTTACTCGCTTCTCTCAATCTACATTCTACCTCCACCTTTTCCTGCCACATTTGCACCCAAGTATCTAAAACTATCCACTTCCTCCAGTTGCTCTCCCTTAATGCTCACTTCCAGTCTACTGCCACTTTCACCCCTTGTACATCTCATCACCTTACTTTTACCCACATTTATCTTTAGCTTTCTTCTATCACATACTCTCCCAAACTCTGTCACCAACTTCCTCAGTCCCTCCTCCGATCCTGCCACAAGTGCAGTGTCGTCAGCAAACAACAGCTGGCTCACCTCCCACTTTTCTCCATTTTCTTTAACCATCTCCAATCCCTGACCCACTACCCTTGCATTTACCTCTCGCACTACCCCATCCATGTATAAGTTGAACAGCCAGGGCGACATAACGCATCCTTGACGAAGTCCCACCTTTACCTCAAACCACTCACTCTCTCCATTTCTAATCCTGACACAAGCTCTACTACTCTCATAAAAACTCTTGACAGCTCCTAGAAGCTTTCCTCCTATCCCATATATCTGCATAACCTCCCACAGTGCCTTTCTGTCTACCCTATCATAAGCCTTTTCCAGATCCATAAAAGCCCAAAAAACATCCTTCCCCTTTCCTATAGCTTTCTCACATATTTGTCTTACCACAAAGATCTGATCTACACAACCTCTACCCGTCCTAAATCCACACTGTTCCTCACCAATTACTCCCTCAGTTCCTCTCCTAATCCTCTCAATCAAGATCCTCCCATAAGCCTTCCCAACTACAATTAACAAGCTAATCCCTCTGAAACTACTACATTCACACTTGTCCCCTTTTCCCTTGTAAAGTGGAACTATACAGGCACTCCTCCAGTCCTCCGGCACTCTACCCTCTCTCCAGTAAACATTAAATAACCTCACCAGCCACTCCACCATCACTGTACCTCCTTTTTTAAGACATTCTGCATGGCATCCATCCAGACCAGGTGCCTTACCTGCTTTCATCATCTTAACAACTGCCTTCACTTCATCCTTCCTTATTTCTCCTCCATTTTCCTCACTCATCACTCTCATTTTCTTAGCATTTCCCACTGCAACTATCTTTCCCTCCCTATCCTCCTTCACATTTAGCAATTCCCTAAAATACTCTGCCCATCTTCCCCTTACTGCCTTCTCTTCCATTATCATCTCTCCATCTGCACCTTTTACCTTTTCTTCTCTACTTGATTCACCTCCTCTTCCTCTCTTAATTTCTTTCCAAAACATCTTTTTATTACTTTCAAAATTTTCTGTCATACTCTTACCCCACTTCACATCTGCTCTCCTCTTTGCCTCCTTTACCTTTTGCTTTACTTCTCTTTTCTTTTCTTTGTACCTCTCATATGACTCCCTCGTCCTATTTTGTAACCAATCTGTGAAAGCTCGCTTCTTCTCTTCTACAACCTTCTTTGTTTCCTCATCCCACCATTCACTACCCTTTCTTCTATTTCCTCCTGTCCTTCTTGTTCCACACACCATCCTTGCACACTTTGTGACTCCCTCCTTGAACCATCCCCATTCCTCCTCCACACCTAGCTCTACTCTATCCTTCACTCCCTCTCACTCCTCCTTCAGCTTCTTCTTGTACTCCTTCTCCTTTTCCTTTTCATTTAAAGAGTTCACTCTAAGCACCTCCCTACCTTTTGTCCCTTTCCTCTTTCTCCATCTATCCTCCACTCTCAACTTACCTTCCACCAAAAAATGATCTGATATTCCCCCACCCTCTCCCCTTAGCACATGTACATCCTTAACTCTTCCTATCATAGTCCTATTTACCACTACATAATCCATCAACGCTCTATCTACCACCCTTCCATCCACCACCCTCTCCCATGTGTACTTATGCTTGACTTTCTTCCGAAACACTGTATTTGCTATCATCAACTCTCTTTCTAGACACATTTCCACCATCAACTCTCCACTACAATTCTTTCCTGGAACTCCACATTTCCCAACCACTCCATCGATTGGACCATTTCCTACCCTAGCATTAAGGTCTCCCAGTACTATTACATTGACATTTCTCCCTAAATCCTCTATGCACTCATTTAAATCTATCCAAAAGGCCTCCCTTTCTTCTACACTCTTCTCACTGCCAGGCATGCACTTACAAAGACCCACATCTCCTTTCCCAGTTTCACCTTCATCCACATTATCCTTGAGGAAATCTCCTTCCACTTCACTACACGTTTACCTATCTCTTCACTTACTAGAATAGCCACCCCTTCCCTCCCTTGCCGTCTCTTCACTCCTGATAACCTCCCACTTACACTCCCAAACTTACACTCACCCTTCCCTTTCAACTTCTCACAAACATACTACCTATCTCTTCCCTTTTACTCTCATCTGTACCACATCCACGCACATTAAAAGATGTTTATACTTTATACAAACTTCATAATTTTCAGTAACATTTCTAATCTGTTTCTGCATGCCCCTGTCCAACATCTCAGCATTTCACAGCATCCTTATTAATCTTTCCGCACCCAGATGGCCAAACTGACGATGAAGTTTTAAACCAGTTTTATTGCTATCCATTGAAGCCAGCAATACATTCTGGGTCCCTGGTTCTAGTCACAAGAACAGTGGCAACATGTAGTGACCTGATGATGCTACCTTCAACTTCATCCATTTATTCATAATCTTCACTAAATCCTTACCAAAATCAAGAGCCATTTTCCCATTTTTCATTGACTGTTTACTAATCAGAAGTGGAAGATTCCACTCAACAACATTGGTTGACAGCTCCAAACTCACACTTCCAATCCAGCATGGAAGTACTACACACTTAATGGATCTATAGGTTACACCAACACCAAACGTAAATGTACAGCTAGATCTTTCTTCTCTCACCATGGCCAGCTCTTCATTGCACAGGTTGTTCAAATAATCATCCAACCACTGTTGACCGCTAACAGTAGTTAAACAACCGGTATCCAAGATACCACAATTTCGAGACTCCTTGACCAAATGCATAATCTTAGTCTGCTTGACATTTTCATCACTGACATTTGTATCATGTGCTTCTCACTATTACCAACAGTATCTTGTTCATCGATACCCCTAAATGATACCTTATTATTCTGTATGAATGCAGACAATATCGAACCCAATGGTAATGCAAATCACATATCACACATCGTGAAACTTGGCCATCACGATCCAGAGGATCGGTCTTCAATTAGTCCCTTGGTCATTCAATTCAACTTGTGTTGACATTACGGCTCCTCTTCTCCTTCTTCAAAATCTGTATCTCTGTGATGATCTATGTGGTTGTTATCCATAGGTAGCATAACAGACCTCTTTATTATTCCCATAAAAGACAGGCTCAGCCTTAATGTCTGAGAGACACTGCACCTATATCCACATCCGACTCCTGAGTTGAGTGTAAACTCAATTACTGACCAAGGACACATTCTAAAGTAGATTTCATATTAGTATAGTTGATTTCAGAGATCACTGACATTACTATTTGAGTCTCATGCTCAGCCAAGTTGACTGAAGCAAGATGCATAAAAGCCATCACAGAGTTCGGCAGTGTCATTCCTTCCAGTGTAAACTTAAAGTATCTATGTTCAAACTCACTCACATATTCATTAATATTCTTGTTATTTCTTCTGAAATTATAGAAATTATGAAATGCTGCAAACTGATGTCGACCTTTATCAGGAAAGAAGAATGTGCCCAGTTTCTCAATATTACTCTTTACACCATTTTCATTTTTCAAAACTGTTAATTAAATTTCAGAAAATGCCATCCTAGCTTGGCCCATTGAAGATAATTATATGGTTAGTGCCTGCTTATCTTTAATTAAATCAGTTAACTCTCACCATATGTTTATATTCTTTTTCCAATTTTCATATTCAGATTCATTATCAAACTTAGGAGGGCACTTAGAAGAGGCCATAACTACACTCTGCCAACAAGTATTAGACCAAACCTGCTCCATTCTCCTCTTCCTTTATACTGGGAACCCAGCACTCCACATGGTAGCTCAGCAACGCTGCAACCTGGTGTCTGTTCACTGAACCACAAAAATCCAATATGGTTGCCTGCCCTCAGCCAAATGACAACCTCAAGTATTTCTTAATAAAGTGCAACAAGCCATCATCGATCAGAGCCCAAAACAAACTGCTCCAACAACCCTACCCAGAATACAAACATGAGATCCTTAAGAAACTATTACTGTTCGATGCTGAAGCAGAAAACCCAGAAGCGAACCAACAAACAAAATATAACCTCTGGAAATACAGAGCAACCAAAGTCCGAAATTAAATAAAGTGAAACCCAAAATGAACTAGGGGTGCTGAAGCCAAGGCATTCACCCCACCACTACTAATACTACTAATGGACATGCCAACAATGAACATCCAGAATGTCTTATCCTTCCTTTTGATACCAATACATAGTCCATTTAAGACATATCAACTATCCTTCAATCCACCACCCTTCCCCATTATAAATCAATGGGAATCAAAGGAATCAATGCAAAATGAATTAATCTATTCCTGGACCCCTTATAATTGCCTATTTAAACTTTAACATCAGTGTGCACAAGTTCACACACAAAACCAATGAAAATCATTCAATCTAACACAAAAAGATAAACAATATCAAATACATAAAATATTGATGAAAACCTAATTGAGTTTTACCGTGCTTGTACGGAGGAAAGTTGACAACATAAGAGAAAGGTGGTGAGGAAGGGGACAGGGAGAAATGCTATTATTTGGAAGGGTATATCCCTTCCATAACAACTAGTGTAATTGTCTTTCTGGGGTTCCTTCCCTTAATCTCTTCTGTCTAATAGCACCACTCTACTCTGAGACTCACTGGGCCTCTGTTTCACAAAAAAAAATTATCCAATGAGAAACAATAATCTGGAAAAGAGCCCATATAATCCCCATAACCCAAACAAAGTATGAAAAAAGCCGTTATCCTATAGACCTATTACACTACTACCCACCATATCCAAGCTGAGGGAAAGACTCATTCAAAAAAATTCTTACACTCATAAAACCAATATGGATTCATGGAGAGTCACTCCACCAATATATTTCTCACAAACATCACACAAGTGCTGGAGTGGTTGAACTAGAGAGCATTGCTAAAAAAAGAGTAATCTTGGCAGTAATCAACATAAACATAGCATTTGATTGTTCCTAGACACACACTATCAAAAAAAGATCACACATGCACAATAATAAAAATAAAATTTTAACAAACTTCTCTGTTGGTAGACAAAAGCAGAGTAACCCCAAACAACCAAATTTGGGAAGGTAGGTAACTGGATTCTATGCAGAATTGCAGACTTCAGAAGTGGAAAAATGGCCAATAGGAGGAATTTGTCCTGGCTAACCATGGCTCTACCAATGGAGCAGATCATTACATCTTCCCCACCTCCACCCAATGGTGCAGCCCCCAAGGGCCAGTGCTTTAGATCTGGAGAAAGATTTAATAAAATACCCCATATTAAATTTTGTGGAAATTGGAACATGTTGAAAGAGTAAAGGGGTTTTGGGTACAAGGGGAAGTCTGTCAAGCTGGGAAGGTGGAGGACAAAAGAAAGGTGTGAATTAAAAGTGATTGTGAATGGATGAAAAAGCGATGCAGACCAAAGGGATTTATTCTTGTCTGCTCTGTAATTTCTGGAGTGTATGAGGAAGAAAGGTTGCCATGTAATGAAGCAGTGGCAGTAAACCTGCTTTGGTTATTGGTATCAGCTGTAGAGATGCTGTTTCTTGCTGCACTGTTTCTGACCCAAGCAGTGGGGAGGGAGACAATGAGCTCCACAAAGACCTCAAGACAGAAGAGACAAAAAGTGGGTGTTGGATGATGGATATGAGATGGATAAAGAGTAGGTATATGCCTTGGCTAGGCCTCCCACATTATATGGTAGAAAATATCTTTTGGTATATGATGTATGTATATAATTGTAATATACAGGAGAAAAGGTACACTGCTCGATGGGGCGGTGGTAGCATTCACAGCCACCACTAGAGTGGTCCAAATTAGAATCCTGCCCAGGACTATAATAATTTCAGTATCGCTGCACTGGGAGCTGTCACTCCAACTCTCATGGACAAAGAGTTGGGTCTGCATATTTGTGTAAGGTCATGGCATTACCTATAAATCAATCATACATGAACTCTGAGCTCTCATCCTGGAGGGTAATAATTGTTGATCATGAGTCCAACATGTGATCCAAGACCATGGTGAATCACTTCTGGGATCCTGTCTCTTATTCTCTAATTATAATACCTAATTTCAAATTTACGTATAGTTCCAGCATGTGTTTTATCATCATCTAAGGCTCTAGGCTATTCTAAGAGTTCACATATCTGTGGAATTTATTTTCACATCCTTCAGACATGTGGTCTTTTATATAATTTGTTCACATGCCCTCCTCTCCCAAATCAAGAGATCTTTGTCAATTTTGTACTCCACCCTTAATGATGGTAACGCAAGTGCTTCTGATATTTTCTTGTGATTTTTTTATCTGCAAGGTTTGTGCTTCTGATCTCTCTTTGTAAGATTTACCTGCAAGTATAGGAATCAGTTTGGTTGTTGCTCTTTGTATTCTCTTGATCTTATATTTTCAACTTTGTATTTACCCAGTTGTATTTTACGGGAGCGGGAGCTATGCTCGTGGTGTCCCATCTTCATATCTCATTTTATCTAGACTGTTTTTAAATTTGTGCATCCTTTCTGCACACACCACATTTTCATCTAACTTGTTCCAAACGTCAATTACCCTGTGGGGACCATACCATTACTGCACATTCTAATCTTAGGTACCGTAAACTAGAGTTTCTATTATTTTTTAAATCTTATCCATGCAGCCAAGGGCCTTCATGTTTCTTTACAATCTGTAAATTACTAATGTTTGTCAGTTGACAGGTTATCCCTTATCAACAAACTTCTTTTGGGCAGATTATTTTATTTTATTATTATTATTTTTTTTTTTTTAAGTAAAAGGCCACCTCTATGTTATTCAAATGTTTCACATCTCCCCCACAATCTTACTCATATTTGCACAGATTAACTTTTCATTATTCACAATTATTTTTCTTCTTTTTTTGTCTTACTTCACATGGAATATTTTAATGGTCTTTCACAGCTAGTACCTTATTCCAATACTTTGCATAGAATATTTTAACGGTCTTTCACAGCTAGTACTCTTTTCCAATACTTTGCATTTTTTAATTGAAATTAATTTTCCACTCTTGGTTTCAGGTATATACACCTCTTTTTTTTTCTTTCTTTCTTTTTTCAACAACAACCTACAGCCCACCTGACCTATCAATCTTCTCCATATTTTTGTGTAATCTGTAAATATGTTAACATAGTTTGTTGTATTTGTTTACCTAACTGTAATATACAAAAAAGAAGAGATCCATATCCTACTCTCCAAGTTATCATACCCTGACCCAATTTCATGTATAGTTCCAACTTAAGTCTATATCCTCGACTTCCAGTTATCATATTTAGCTTTGAATTCATTATGTTGTTTACATAGATAGGGAACATTACAGAACCTAGTACTGACCCTTGAGGGACTCTGCTAGTTACTGCCTCCTGTGTGTTTCTTCCAATACTTCCCTTGTACCATCATACAAGTTTGTCGAAAGGTGTTATTTAGAAGCTGCTTCTCTCACACTTAATTTCCCAGTTCTTATTTCCTCAATGCCCCATTAAAATCTGTTCTTTATTCATCAGATTTCTTCATCTTGTACGAGGCACAAATATAATCTTTCTTTTTCCTTATCCAATTATGGTATTGTTCCTAAACAGTCCAATCACAGGCATTTAACTGGAACCTTACTTGCTATCTGAGAAAGAAATTAAAGTAATCACTGCTCAGTAAAATACAAGATAACTTTACACACAATTATTAATCTGAGTTACCAGGGAAGTTTGTACATTACTTGAAACAAGTTCCAATGGTGTCTGAACTTTTCCCAAATTTGTGAACATTTGATATTCTTTAAATTACAAATTAAACACAATTGAGAAAATACTATTTATATTTCTCTTGAATTTTCACATTGTTATGGTAACTGTGTTAACACTATATTTACCTAAGTTTACTTACCTAACTGCAGATTAATACAATTTAACAGATTGTAGAGTATCATGTAGTGGTTCCTGCCCATGATGATGCCATTACTACGAAATGGATCAGACAAGTCTGTGTACAAACACCAATCACCAACCTTCACCTTCACCTAGAGATGTGGTCCAAGGGGTACTTGGTCTCCAGAAAAGGCCCAGAAATTTGGTTTCATTCACTTTTTAACTTCCTTTCAATCTATCTTTACAATGTCTTTTTTTTTTTCAGCATCTGCCATCTCACACCTTCTCCTAGCAACACCAAAACCAGCCCAGGCCCCTATACATGCCCAATATATAAAATACCTATAAACTACACACACAATAATCCAGCACCACCCATGTAATCCTGGGGTCAATATGGACTACACACAAATATTATCTGACATAAAACAAATTAGACCTACAGTGAGGATGAATCATCCACGGGTGGCATAATCAAAAGTGTGGTCTCACAATTGCTTAGATGTGGGTTCAAACCCCACACTTAGCCCCAATTTCCAGCAGTGACTGTGACCTGACCCAACAGTCCAAAGACACAGGGCAAAGGAGACTGCTTCAGCCACAGGTATCCTAATGCTTCAACATACATCCTTACCCACATCCAAAAATACTAAAAAAATAAAATTTTCAACATATTTGAAAATACGCAGTATCTCAAACAAACACATTGCTGTATGTAATTGACAGTTGCTGGTAAGTCTATCAATGATCAATAAAATGACAACCATGATGTCACTACCAACAGTTGTGTTACACACCTGAATAGTAGCACTCACCTGATGTACTGCAAAAAGGCAGAGCTATTGGTACATGAGCCTGATAAAATCCAGAGAAAATGTTTGGAAGCAGTCAACATCCAAGGATCCAAAACCCATGAACAAAATAAGAGGCATGTTCAACATTTTACTCCTCCATATTCCTTTGCTTCCAAATGCAAATAAATCTTAGGAAAACTATCCCTACCTGCCCTCCATGCCCTTTTTCCCTCTTCTGATTTTGTCCATCAGCAGTGGACAAATGCCCCCTCACCTAATTTCTTCTACTTTTTGCATTTGTTCATCAGCTGTGAACAAATATCTTCCAGCACATGGCCAATTACTACCTCTCCTCAACCTTTCCCAGGTTCCATTAACTTTACACCATCCCCCCCGGATCTTTCCATTCATTCTCAAAGATTTGTGTACCACAATCATGTACTTGATAAAACAAGCAAAACATCATATTAACAAAGTCTCCAGCCTTATATGGAGTTTCTTTTGATAAATACATGGCTGCAACAATTCCTAAAGCATATCAGACACATTGCATTCATACAAGAAAATAAATTAACACCACAGAATACACCGCCTACATTCTCAAACTACATCAAAACAAAGGAAGACAAAACACAACACAAAAGTGGGGTCATCACACTAATGCATAGAAGTATACTGGTACTCTTCTCAACTGTGACAAAAGAAACTCAACAATCACTCACATACACCATAGCAGAAATGATCATCAAAATACTAGTAAAATAACTCACAACATCAGCATCTACATACCAGAGTGAAGGATACATGCAAGATTGAGAGAATACAAAGGGCAGCAACCAAACTGGTCCCCAGCCTGGCAGATAAACTATATGAGGAAAGACTGGGTCTGCCAACTTTGAAAGATTGAAGAGAAAGAGGTGATATGATTACAGTATTTAGGTCATTTAATGGGACAGCTTTCAGTAACAGAAGACATCTCTTCATTAAGAATGGAATAGTTTTAAGAAGTCATAGGAACAAATTAAGAAAGAATACATGTCTAAAGGATGTGAAAAAAAAAATCCATATACATGCATAAATACATTGAAATAGCTTAGAAGGTGATATAGCCCAAGCTCAAACAATAGATGAACTCAAATCTAATCATGATAATTGGAAATTAAGATATAGTTTAACCACTTCAGTACAAATCAAATTCTCACACACAGTGTCAGTTGCTATATGAACAATGCATCACACTACTTACATTATAGTCTTTGCTGTACTACTAGTTCTCTTTCACTCTGAGTAATAATAAATACAGAAAACGTGATCAATCCAGTTCACAGAATCCAGGGGTAACTCATGGACAACTACAAAAAATACATATAATCAAGACACCAATACTGGCATCCCCATGTATCAACTCACACCTCTTACGAGGAGAGACTGGCTAAACTGGAGTTACCGATTCTGGAGCAAAAAAGAGAGAGAGGCAACCTACTGACCATCTACAGAATCATACTCGATAGAGAGGACTTATTAAACTGGGACAAAAGAAACACAAGAGGACATGGAAAGAAAATTAAAAAACATAGTTATAGAAGAGATCTGAAGAAAAACAGTTTTCCACATAGAGTGGTGGACATTTGGAACAAACTGGATGAAAAAATAGTGTGCGCAAAAACCATTCATGAGTTTAAGAGCAAACTAGACACTGTGAGATACAAGGACGGGACACCACGAGTGTAGCTCCCCTTCCCATAAAATACAGCTAGGTATATATATAGGCGTCATCGTACCAAAGTGGTTACGTTGGAACTGTACATGAATTTGAGAGTAGGAGACAGGACTCGATGATTGTTGCTCATTTCATGTATACTATAATTAGGTAAATACAAACACTTTTTCTTCTATCAAAATTCACTTAATTTCTAAATTGCTCTCATACTACATCTCATTCCAGTTTAATTCTCACTAATCATTTTCTGTGATTCTGCCTTTCTCTATAACTGCCTTTGACATTTTAGCCTACTTTTGTTGGTTGATATAGCCTCGACATCATCAGCCACATGCTTCCTGAGCCATGACACAAAATGCTCAGTGGCAATAGTCCCCTTATATACACAACCATCATTTCACTTTTCTACATACTGTACTTCTCTTCCTCTCACACAAAAACTGATCCCTCACAAATGGGTGGTCTGTCCTAGGTGGTCCATATTCCATATATTGACAAGTAAGAGACAGGATACTGTAAGTGTTTGTCCTTTCCTGTACATTGTATTACAATTAAGTAAATTAGCTAAATACATGTGCATGCTATGTTACCTGTTACATGCACAAAGGAAGGTATTAAAATTATGTGCATAAACATTATTTTTTTTTTTATCTTTACACCTGGCTTTTAATTTATTTCATGATTTTAAATAGATTCCTTTTTGTCTTTAGGCCTGGGCCAGACAGATGACAATCACCTTGTTTTCTTTCATCTGCTGATTTTTTTTTTTTTATATAGTTTTCTGTTTTTAGAGTTTTGATACAGTTACACCCTTTTTACCATGTTTTTAAGCTTTGTGTTAACAAGGAGTATAAATAATAATAATACAGGGGGTGAGTTACTTTGAAGATGTTGGTGAATGTAAAGACAAAATACAGGCCTATGCCTATCCCACACAAAACAAAATTTACATTCACAAGTACAACCTTTTCTATACTTATTTCTTTGCACTTCACAACATGAACAACACACCACACAATGACTACAAGCACATCCACATAACAATCATTAATACCTGACAGGGTTCAGTATTGGCTCCAATAATGTTTGCTATATATATAAATGACATGGATGAAGATGTGGAATGTTATACGAACTTCTTTGCAGACAACACAAAACTACTAAAGAAAGTAAGTACAGAAAAAGACTGTGAATTGCTATAGACCTAGACAAAGTCTGGGAATGGAGCCAAGAGTGGAAAGTGAACTTTAAGAAATGTAGTATAATAGAGTTTGGAAAAAAAAAAACTATATCAGAACAATATAAAATTGATACAAAGGAAGTAAAGAAAGTTAGTTCTGAAAAGGACCTAAGAGTTATTATCACCAGAGACATGTCCCCGGACAAGCATATAAACAAAATAGTCAAAGAAACCTACAATTTACTAAGGTCAATAAAGGTGGCTTTTAATTACTTGGATGAAGTAATGGTAAAAAATATTAGTCACACTGATAAGACCAAGATTGGAGTATGCTGCGACACTATGGACACCCAGTACAAAAAAAGAATATAAGGAAATTAGAAAGAATCCAAAGAGTAATGACACTTTCAAAATTGACATATGAACAAAGATTGTCTAAACTGGAACTACCAACCCTGGAACAAAGAAGAGAAAGAGGAGATCTATTGGCCATTTACAGAATCATGAAAGGCATGGAAGTCCTTGATAGAGAAGACTTATTAAAGTGGGATAAAAGAAAAACAAGAGGACATGAAAAGAAACTCAAAAAAGAATAGTTATAGAAGAAATCTGAGAAAAAAAAAAAAAAAAAAAAAAAATTGTCCACACAGAGTGGTGGATGTCTGGAAAATTGGATGAAACAATAGTGTGTGCAAGCACCATACAAGAATTTACAAACAAACTACCAGTAGATGTTGCAAGATACAAAGACAGATCACTATGAGCATACCTACCCTTCCCATATAATACAACTAGTTAAATACATACACTTTCCTAAGGAATCTAGCTGGAGTCCCGGGACCTAGGCTGACCAAAATTTTAAATAATCTTCTGAATTCTCAGAGTTTGTTGCTCCTGCTCATAATGTGTGGTGACATCGGGGCTATGATCAACTCTAGACCTTGAGCCCAAAAGAACCCATGTCAGGTACCATCCAGTGTGATCGCTGCTATGAGGTCTCCATGCACTGCGGCTGGCATCATGTCAGTTGTGTCAGGGGTTTCATGGCAGTGTATGCTGGATTAGTTGGTTAGAGCCTTATGTGGATCTGCTGGGACTGTGGTGCTCCCAATTACAGCTCCTCCCTTTCCCTACATTTACTACCTTCTCTTTACACATAGAATAAGTTTAAGACACTATCCCCTGATATTTCCACTCCCCAACTGCTGCCCCCTGATCACTCCATTTCATCTAGTAGAATAGGAAATATTAGGAATATATGAGACATTAACAAATTCTCCTCAGTGCAAGACAGAAAAAATTACTCTTCACTATAATCATCCAACCATGCCATTCCACACCAAACTCTGGTCCATTACCCCAGTTTCACTCCCAAGCCCCAAAAACACTAATCCAACCAGTAGTTCCATAAATACCTCCACTCAATCACAAAACTCAGTAAAGTGATAAGCCTCAACAGTACTGAGAACACTAGTAATTAACTTCCACAGTATTACTAACAAACGAGCCACCCTTCATCACACCATACTGCCTTATGACCTAGACATTATTATAGGGACAGAGATTTGGCTCAGATCAGAACAGTGAAGTCTTTCCTGCTGACAGTACCTATACAATGACTTTACACAGGAAAGACACACAAGACAGTAACCATGGTGGAGTTCTTATAGCAATGAAGCCAGTACTTATAGCTCTACCAGCAAACAAACTTGACTCAGAATTAGTTTGGACAAATATACAGGTACAAGGGTGAAGGGCTTTATATGTAAGACCATTTTACCATCCCCCCACCTTCAATAGTAACTACCTGCAGACCCAAGACAACTCGTTAAACACAATTTATCCCTTCAAAAATATCTGGTTAGATGGTGACTTCAATCTCCCTAATATTGACTGGACAGTATGTGTTATTGTCATGTCCTTAGTGTGAATAGAATCCTGTGGTTGTGCTGTGTCACACCCTTGTGTGATTAAAGTCTCCTATTTGCAATTTCAAGGCATGCCTTGTGTGAATATGATGTGTACTGTATAAAATTTTAAACATTGCACAATACCCGACTATTGGGGCAAACCTCAGGGAAACATTACATTATTTGGCACAAAAGCTTGTTCTGCTTTCCCATTGGTTGGAAGTATTTAAACTACCTACTTTGAATACATTTTGGCATCCCAGAAATATAAACACCCATTCCTGGGCTATAAAAGGCAAAGCAGAGACACACAGAGGAACTATCGAGAGAGAGGACATGAAAGAGAAGGGTACATCTGAATCTACGTAGAAAATTTTCTACATCTGTTGATTATGACAACTCAATTAAACAAGTCCTTTAGACCACAACAATTGCCCAATCTCCATGGAAAGTGCAAAACCTTCATGTTTTTCCAAATTGTTTTGAACATCTCCAGACTGCTGTTGGACTTAGTGTGACTCGACACTCTCTCTCTTTGTTATTTCTTGACTACGAAGCATCAACAAACCTCCTACATGTTCCAGACTACCAGATGATTCCCTCATCAGAAGTTATCATGCATCAGCCTCACTTTAAACAACCCATTTGTTCCCAAGACTGAAGAGCAGACCAGACAACTTTCCGTTGGTGTGACTTCTAGCAACCAGAATCAAGACTTGTCTACACCATAATCAAGACTTCATTTTGTCCACCTGTTCTTACATGCTGCATACAAGTGCATACAAAGCTACTCAGTAATTCATTATCCATTTATAATGTAACATATAATGTTATTCTTTCTTATTCTATATCCATTTATGTTGTGTTTTTTTTTTTTATTATTATTGTAAATAATAAGTAATTTTAACAAAAAGTTTAATCATCCTGCCCAAACTCTGTCACTCATCCAAACTGCACACAGCCTAATTTTTTTGTGTGTTGTGACTAGCCTGGCCCATTGGTGGGTTGTGATAGCTATCAACAGCCTCACCCGTGAAGGCAACATTGTATCACCACAATCTGACTAGAGACTTCTACATGAAAAATCTATATACATCAAAAACACACACTCACTGTCACAAACAGTGCATGAACCCACACACATAAAGATTGGTGTCATGAGAAACAATCCTAACATTAATCATGAAATCACATTGAACACTTTAGACATATTCCTCACAAACAATATTTCACTCATCACATGAACACAAGTAGTACCAGGTCTAAGTGATCATGACATGGTACTAGTTGATGCAAACATCAAACCAACGATGCAGAAACAAGAACACAGGAACACTTAGTTATACAACAGAGCCAACATGGGTGCCATATCCTGGACTTAACACAGTGCAGACTCTTTCCTGGACAGCAACTTGATGGCCAATTCAGTGGGAACTAATTAGGCCAGACTAAAGGACATAATTAACCACTTCAATACGAGTCAAATTTTCACGCACAGCATCAGCTGCCATATGAACAATGCATTACACTACTTGCATTATGAAATATAAAGTCACTAATGTATTACTTGTTCTCTTTTACTCTGAGTAATAATAAACACAAAATGTGATCAAACCAGCATTGGCTGTCATATGAACAATGCATCACACTACCCACATTATAAAATATAAAATCACTGCTGTATTACTCATTCTCTTTTACTCTGAGTAATAATAATCCCAGAAAATGTAATCAAACCAGTTCACAGAATCTGGTGAACTCATGTGCAACTACAAAAAATATATATAATCAAGATGTTGATGCCAGCATCTTTGTGTACCCACTCATGCCTCATGATGCCTATATAGGCATCATTGTACTAAAATGGTTATAGACACTACAAACAAATGCATACCAATGAAAAAATGTTACGTGAAACCAGTCACCACCCTGGTTCAATAGATAATTACAGATCTAACACAGAAAAAAAAAAAACATACAATGCAGCAAAATCGTACAATGATACAAGACACTGGGAAGACTGTAGAAACACACAGAAAACATTCCAGAAAGAAATGATATGCTGAAACTAGTTACACTGCTACTTTCCTCACAAACAGCAGACAAAACACCAAGAAAATTTAGATTTTTATCAAAGCATGCAGGCAAGACTACCAGTATTACAACACTACTACACAATGACTCCTTTGTTACACATGCACTGAACACAAAATTCCAATCCATCTACACATGTACATACAAACCTTCCTGACATACCACTGTCACCACACCCAAGAATTCCTCCTCTGGTTATAAATATCCAAGGAATCGAAAAACTACTATGTGAAGTAGACGTGACTAAAATTACTGGACCTGACAATGTACCCTGCAGGATACTTAGGGCCAATGCTGTGTTATCTCCTGTCCTGCAGGTTATATTTTCACATACAATTCAAATTGGAGCTCTTCCCCATGACTGGCTTTTGGCAAATGTGACACCAATTTTCAAATCTGGTGACAGGACCCTCCCATCCAATTATAGACCTATCTCAATTACCTCAGTCTCCTTCAAAATTTTAGAACATATTATCCAAATATAAAATAGACCACTTAAATAAGCAAAAAGTACTGACTGAAAATCAGCATGGCTTTCAGCCTAAACAGTTGTGTGAGACACATTTATAAGAGAAAATTCATGACATATCCCAATGACTCAACAATCCTAAAATTAGACAAGTAGATGCCATAGTTTTAATTTTACCAAAGTCCCTAACCACTGACTGTTGACAAAAATAAAATATTCTGGCATATGAGTACCACTTCTTCACTGGATTAAGACGTTGACTTCTTGAGGGTAGCCTGTAACTTCTGGGGTTCCCCAGGGCACTGTCTTGGGACCTCTTCTCTTCCTTTCTTACATCAATGATCTTCCACTATCACTTTACTACTAGACTCTTTGCAGACAATATTTTAGTATATAGGCAGATAGGTAACAGAGATGATTGTCTTTAACTACAAGATGACCTACATGCCCTTGAAGACTTGGAAGCCAAGTGGCAAATGACCTTTTGACCTGACAAATGTCACCATATTAGATCTATCTGTAATAACAAACCCATCCAATTTACCTATACACTACACAACACAAACCTAGACACAGTTTCCCACCACAAATACTTGGGAGTCCACATTTCAGCAGACATGAGGTCGACCCAAGTTGATCAACATCAGGGCCACAGCTAATAGAACCCTGGGATTCCTGTGTAGGAACTTCAGGAGATGCAATGCAAACATCAAAATTCTCACTTTCAAGACATCCATTCTGCCACACTTGAGAATAATGTGACATCGTCTGGGATCCACACACTAACACTGACATATGCAACTTAAGTTCACGCAAAATAAAGTAGCAAGCTGGATCAGACGTGATTACAGACACTACATCTGTCACTAGGATAATAGAAGACATTAAACATGAACCACTTGAAACAAGATGAATACACAAACAAATGATGTATACAATCACAAACAATTTAGTTGAGATGAAGAGTGGGGGGGGAGCACCTCGATAGGAGATCCGGAAATAGATATTGTTGTTTGGAACTGTAGCTACAGCGTTTCTATCCTTCAGAACAATCATGTTGCCGTCGTAAGTGGAGGGTGGGAGGGACAGAGAGGACATGTGCGAAAGAGCAGGAAAGAGCGAGAAAAAGAGGGAGAATAGGAGGGTATGGGAGACAGAAAGGGCACGGAACGACAAGGGCAATGGGAAATCTGGGCAGATGGTGTAGGGGGAAGCACTGGAATTGTGGAATGGCTCCAAACTGTATAGCATGATGGATGATGAGTGGTTATGGGAAAACAATGATGGGAGAGGAGGGGAGGAAAGAAGTAGAGGAGGGAGGATAGAAGGAACATGGAAAAGGGGGAAAAAAGGACAGGAGGAAGGAAATGAGGGAAAGTGCGAGGGAGGAAGAAATGAGGGACAGGTGGAGTCAGGAATGGTGGGGGGGAAGGGAAGAGGGAAAGGAAGAAAGGAAGGAAAGGGGGGAGTAAAAGATGAAGGAAAATATAAGAGAGGAAGATGGGAAGGGGAGCTGAATGAAGTAGGGAAGTACGGGTATGTATGTATTTATGTATGTATGCATATATATATATATATATATATATATATATATATACAGTATTATATACATATATACACACACATATATATACATATATATACACACACACACACACACACACACACATATATATATATATATATATATATATATATATTCATGTATATATACATATGCAAAGTAGACCACTTGGAAAAAGAAACTAACGAAGCAGAGCGCTTTCGTATATTACATCCAGTGCAAAAACTGAAGATGTAATGTACGAAAGAACTCTGTTTCGTTAGTTTCTTTTTCCAAGTGGTCTACTTTGCATGTGAACACACGTTCCCGTGTTCTTATTAGCATATATACATATTTATATATATATATATATATATATATATATAGAGAGAGAGAGAGAGAGAGAGAGAGAGAGAGAGAGAGAGAGAGAGAGAGAGAGAGAGCGAGAGAGAGAGAAAGAGAGAGAGCGAGAGAGAGCGGGGGATACGGAATAAAAAATAAAGTGGCGGCGGTCTCTTTTGTGCTGTTCTGTTGGGGGGGGGGGGAGTAAGACTTGATTGGGCCCTGCCGCATGGTGGCAGAATTATCCTCCTCTAGTTGATGGGTTACAAATGCACACGCGCGCGTGCGCACGCACGCACACAGTTTCAAACAACAAACAAAAACGAAGTAGCAAGGAAAGGAAGGACTCTCAATGAAAACGTTATGGAATTTGTGATGCAGAGACAATCCTGCAAGGACATAATAGGAAAGACAAAGTGCTGTGATGTGGGAATAAGACCTACAAGCCAAATGAGATGGGAAGGACCGAAGGCTGCACTGCCTACGAGGACCATGAACGACAGCTGTTGCCAAGTGCTGAATCTGTGTGCGTGTGTGGGTGGGTAGGGGGGGGAGGTATATGTGGAAGACACCAAATGTGTTGTCATCAAACAAATTACTCCCGCTCGTATTTTTTTTCTATACAGTCGAAAGAGGTTTGTCATCTATCTACGGACAAAACCACGCAGTATTCTTTTACGATCGGAAACTAATCTCCACTCAATACAGAACGATTACTTTAGAGCTACTATCCTCAGTTCTGCTCCCCTCTAAATCTCTCCTATGTGACCTTTCGCTGCGACATTGTCCCAATTGAAAGCACTACTTATTGCTGAAAAAGTCAACCCACTGATGTTACACCAATCAACACTAACACGATATCATCATTACCTTTTTTCCTCCAGTTATCTCAATGCAACAAATTGAGTGTCCAATTCAGCAAAATTACATTATCGAACCTTAATGTTTTGTGATAACTTAAGTGAAAGCAAACAGATTTATGTGCGAACAGGGGTGGAAATGTTATAACCCTTCTTTGAAATTAAATATGTAAAAAGATATTCGTACATGGTACAGTCTGGCGGGAATTGTGTAATAAAAGTTTACTGTGCTACTTCGGAGTCGTACAAGTGTTGTTTTTGCTAACTTAATATGCACATTTTTTCAACACACACATACATCTCACCCAATGGTCAAAAAACATCCCCTGTCTCCAACCCCGTTCTAGGAAGAATCCCAGATCCGCCCCTATGCAATCCAATGCAGGCAACATAGAAATCCACGAACTGGCAACTGCTCGCACCCTTGTTAACCTTGGGACCGGGAGGCAATCCTCTAGTGCGCAGTTGTGTCCCTGAATTCGAATGCCTCTCTTTGGCAACAATTTCACTTTCAAGTTAAATATAGCCTCAGCATTCTGTACGATATAAAATAAACTCATGTTTCACACAGTGTTTAAGACATATTCTGGCACCATACACACCGTTACATAAGGAAATGAGATATGAAATACACCTCCACTTATGCATAAATTCGAACGTAGCCTTCCTGAGCCTACTTGAACAAACCGTTTGAACGTAGTCGCGTAAATGCAATTTTTGATTGTCACAGTTCTCTAAACAAAATACTATACCCTTTTATGTTTTAACACGATACATAATTATAATGCGAAATAATTTAGAACTAACATAACCCTCTGTCAAATAGACCGCCACACCTGAACTTATCATGAAGGAGGTTGACGAGTAGGCTACTGCACATACACATCATGGCTACTGGCAATTCATCCTAATACATACAATTTCCACGTCATGTACTAGCGTAGTTGAACCACTGAGTTCTCAATCACTTAACATGTCTGGACTCCATTCTAATCCCCGTTTTACTTACAAGTTATCTTGTAGGTGGACTAAAACATCAGAATTTATCACAAGGTTCACTATTTCGAATTCCAAAGGTTTCATTTATTACCCAATTTCTCCATTACCTTATGCTGTCACCTTCTTGTCACCTTGCCAAGCTGCACGACCACCACTTACCACCTGCATCCTCGAAGTCACGGCTCACACAATGAACGAGTGTACAGTATCCACACACACTTCAGTTTGTAGGGAATATCTTTATATCCATGGCTTCCGGACTTCTATCATATAGGCTACTTCCCAATCATGCGGCTTCGACTCACCCCTTAGTTTTTTAATTGAAACGAACAGAATTCCAAGTACATAAATAAACATTTCATTATTTTTCCATGAGAGCTTCCCATTCAAATTACAGTTTGTACTGCATTTTATTTCGTATACACTCTGTAGAAAGCAACACACACGAGGAAGCTGAAAGATGGATGATCCTAACAAACTTGGTAGCTTTTCGCTAAATAGACCATGGTGTGCAGGAGTCCCCATTCTTATTATTTCTTGCGACGTGGTGGTTTCAGCTTCATCTCGACTTTGTCTCGCCATACTTCAATAAGCACGAACCCATAATACTGTACTATTATTTTGCCGTTAGACAACCCTCAAGTAAGTTTTGCGTATTCCAAGACCCCTTTCACGTCACGTCTGACTTCAAAGGCTTCTTTTGTGGCAACTGAGCATTTGTCAATTCTTATACCTTGTATGGAATACTGACTTCCTTAGTTTTATGCATTCAAGTCAGGGGATTTGGGTGACACCCATACGGATCAAAGTTACGCTGTTTTCAACAGGGAACTATCCATTCAAAGTAGAATGCTGATTTCTTTACAATTCTACTATGTGGAGCCATACTCATGGATCCTGTACCCTTGCCTTTGAGGACCACAATGGAAATAAGCTTACATGCTTTTTTGTGTTATCATCGGTATTTGTAATTGTTATTTCGAACTATGTGTTCTTTTCATTATCTGCACTTCATGTATATTGATTCAATGCCAAATAAAATTATCATTATTATCAAATTTGCTTTCAATTAGTTTCCAGTGCTAGCTTGGATTATATTTTAAACCAACTTGTTCCATATGACTGAACTTCTACATGGAAAGCTGTATCAACACATTTCTATTTTTTTTACAATCATCCCTTTTTTCATCTTTCATCCCATACCAGTAAATCCTCTATTTATTTGTTATATACCTTTCTCTGGTCTAAATATCATTATCATGTCTCTTCTCACAAGATGTCTACTTTGACCATTTTGTTGGCAATTGCCATTTCAAATCTTCTCATATTGCTTTTCCAATGTGGGATGACTTTTTCAACCTTTCCTTCAGTGTATAGCCCCTTGGGATCATCCTATTTGTTGCCTTTTCATTTTTTCTCTTAAAGTTTTCTTCTGGTGTCGTGATCACACCATTGCTGTATATTCCAGTCTGGGATGAATGTGACTTTCAATTATTGCT
>NC_134809.1:36914061-36924061 GCF_046742065.1 Oratosquilla oratoria | reverse complement strand
TCCGTGTCCTCTTGTATTTCTGTCATCCCATCTTATCAGATTCTCTCTATCAGTAATTTCCATGCCTTTCATGATTCTGTAAATAGCTATCAAATCTCCTCTCTCTCTTCTTTGCTCTAGTGTCTGTAGCTCAAGTTTTGCTAGTCTCTCTTCATATGATAGTTTTGAGAGTGTTGGTGCCAATTTTGTAATTGCTGTTTGTATTCTTTCAAGTTTTTTTTATACATTGTGTGTGTGTGTGTGTGTGTGTGTGTGTGTGTGTGTGTGTGTGTGTGTGTGTGTGTGTGTGTGTGTGTGTGTGTGTGTGTGTGTGTGTGTGTGTGTGTGTGTGTGTGTGTGTGTGTGTGTGTGTGTGTGTGTGTGTGTGTGTGTGTGTGTGTGTGTGTGTGTATTCACCTAGTTGTATTTTACGGGAAGGGGAGCTATGCTCGTAGTGTCCCGTCTTTGTATCTAATTTTATCTAAACTATTTTTTAATTCATGTATTGTTTTTGCACACACTATTTTCTCATCTAACTTGTTCCAACTGTCTATTACTCTGTGAGGAAAGCTGTTCTTTTTCACATCTCTTCTATAGCTGTCTTTCTTGATTTTCTTTCCATGTCCTCTTGTATTTCTATCATTCCATTTTATTAGATCTTTTCTATCAATAATTTCTATGCCTTTCATGATTCTGTAAATAGCTATCAAATCTCCTCTCTCTCTTCTTTGCTCTAGTGTCTGTAGCTCAAGTTTTGCTAGTCTCTCTTCATATGATAGTTTTGAGAGTGTTGGTGCCAATTTTGTAATTGCTCTTTGTATTCTTTCAAGTTTTTTTATACATTTTTTTTTTGTACTTGGTGACCACATCGTTGCTGCATATTCCAATCTTGGTCTTATCAGAGTGATTAGTATTTTCTTCACCATTTCTTCATCCAGGTATGTGAATGCTACTTTGATTGTTCTTATTAAATTATAAGTGTCACCAAAAATCTTATTTATTTGTTTCTCAGGTAACAATGACTCCCAGGTCCTTCTCATTTTCTACTTTTTTTATACTTTCTTCTCCCAATTTATATGATCCTGTTATTCTGTTTTTACTTTTTCCAAATTCCATTATACTACATTTTTTAGTATTGAACTCCATCTCCCACTTCCTACTCCATTCCCAGACTTTATTTAGATCACTCTGTAGTGATTCACAATCTTCTTCCGTGTTCACTTTTTTGATAGTTTTGCATCATCTGCAAAGAAGCTCATATAACTTTCAATTTCTTCATCCATATCATTAATATATATAGCAAACATTATTGGGGCCAAAACTGTTCCTTGTGGAACACCACTTATTACTTCATCCCAATTTGAGTGTTTGTCTCTTATCACTACTCTCATTTTTCTTTCTTGCAAAAAGTCTTCCATCCATTTAAGCAGTTTGCCCTGTATTCCTCCTTCGGTTTCTAATTTCTTAAGCAACTTCTTATGTGGTACTTTGTCAAAAGCTTTTTTTAGGTCTAGAAATGCACAATCTCTTTCTTGTATTATATCTATTAGCCTTGAATAGAAACATATTAAATTGGTGACGCATGATCGTCCTTGTCTGAATCCAAATTGCCTTGGATTTAGCACATTGTTTTTTTTTTTCTAAATATTTTACCCATTTACTTTTGACAATTCTTTCACAAATTTTTGCTATTGTACTTGTTAGAGAGACTGGTCTATAGTTGGTAGGGTCTTCTTTATTTCCCCATTTATATATAGGTACTATATTTGCTTTTTTCCAATCTTTTGGAGCTTTTCCTTCTTTCAAGGAACTGTTTATTATGCTATGTATTTTATCTGCCAGTTCATTCCTGCATTCTTTCAGAATCCATTTTGCTATTTCATCTGGTCCATGCGATTTTCTGACATCAAGATTACTCAAGTGTTTCATTATTTCATTCTTTGTTACTTCTATTTCTTTCATAGGGGGGACTTTCTCTTTTCCATTCGATCTCTTCAGGTTGTGTGTTCTCCCTTGTAAACACTGATTTAAAATGATTGTTCATAATTTCCGCCATTTCTATTTCCTCTGTGTATTCAACTCCTCCTTGTCTTAATTTCTTCAAATCTTGTTTGTTTTTAGTTTGTTGTTTACAAATCTGTAAAATGATTTTGGTTGATCTTTACATTTTTCTATGACATCTTTTTCATATTTTCTCTTTTCCTCTCTGCACACTTGTACATATTCATTTCTATAACAAGTATATATTTTCCATTTCTCAGGTCTTTTGTCTTTCTTCCATTTGGTCCAAGCTTTATCTCTTTTGTCTTTTAACTCGCTACAACTTTTGCTGTACCAGCACTTTACATATTCTTTTTCTTGTTTTTGTCTTGGGACATACTTTTCCACTCTTTTTTTTTTCTTTTCTTTTTTTTTATAAATTTTTGTCAAAATATTCCATTTCTCTTCCACTGTTGTTTCTTCTTTGTATATTCCTTCCCAGTTTTCTTGTTGAAAGAATTCTCTTATTTTATCAAAGTTTGTTTTTCATACATCATTCTTCCTTTTCTATATTGTTCATTTCTTTTCATGTATTTTTCCTCATTTAGTTCCAGTTCAATCAGTATATGGTCACTTTTACTTATTGGTGTTTTATATTCAATCTTTTCTACTATTCTAGGTTCAGATGTGATTATTAGGTCTAGTCTCGATGGTTCTTCTTCATTTCTATACCTAGTGTTCTCCTGTATCCACTGTGTCATTGTATGGTCAATAATCATCTCGAGTAGAACATTTCCCCATGAGTCGTCTCCACCCTTTACTGTCATATCTTCCCAGAAAACTTCTTTGCAATTAAAGTCGCCCATCATAACTATTCTTCCTCCATCTTCCATTATCTTATTTAATGTTATCCTTGTGTCTTCTAACATACTTTTATGTTCACTCTCTTCCCACGAGGCTGTTTTTGGAGGCACATAATTTATCACGAAGCTTCTGCTCTTCTTATCTCTGTCTTCTACTTCGATCATAATCATCTCTACTGTATTCTTTCCATATGTGACACACCTCACGTTTATATCCTTCTTAGCCAGGAACATAACTCCACCCCCTTGTTTTGTCTCTCTGCCTCTAATCCAATAATTATATGCATCATTACCTACACTGTTGGGTGGTAGTGGACCTTTTAATTTCGTTTCTACAATTCCCATTATGTCCGGTTCTTTTTCCTTCAGATAATCATTCAGCTCATTCAATCCTGTTATTAATCCATCTATATCTGTGTAAGACACTTTTAGTTTTTTGCCACTTCCATTGTATTCTCTGTTTCCCTTTTGTTTTTCTCTAGTATGTAGTATTTCCTTTCAAATTCACTACTATCCAATAGAATCTCTTTTTTTCTCTGTCCTCTTCTCGTTTTTTTTCCCTTAGCTTTATGTCTTTTCATTTTTTTCTCCTCTCTTTCCTCTTTATTCATTTCTCTTTTTATCCATACCTTTTTATATTGTTCACTTGCTGCTAGTTTCCCTGTTTTTGTTAAGATATTCTCTGCCGTCGTTTGTGACCTGAATTTAATCTTAATTGGTCTGGTCTTATCTGTACTATACTTTCCGAGTCTATACATATCTTCAATTTGTTTTATGATTTCAGGTTCATCTTCCTGAACTAATTCTAGTAAACTGCTTACATTTTCTTTTTCCTCATTGATTCTTGTGGTTCTATTTAGGTTATGTTTCTCTTCCATTCCTAATATAATTATACATTTCTTTTTATCTGCTAAGTCTCTTACTATATTCTCCTTCTGTCTCATCACTTTAATAACTGAGTCTTCAGTTTGTTCTTTCATTTGCTGTTTAATTATGTCAGTAAATGCAACTTTACTGTTTTCTTGGATTTTTTCCAACCCTGTGCTTCTTTTGCTATGGCCTCTTTATTGTCTTTATTATTCCTCTTTAATTCTTCATTCTCCTCTTTTACTTATTTTAACTGTCTTTTTAAATCTTCTATTTCATTAGTTAAGTTTTTGTTCACCTTCTCTAGTTCTTCCAATTTTTCAAGTCTGCGCAATCTTTGCTATGTTACCGAACCTCTTCTCCCAGTGTTCGGTCATTTATTCAAGTTTTTCTTCTAGTCTTGCTAATCGGGGGAGGTTGGTATCCGCCCTCCCCCCCACCTCATTAAATCCCTGGAAATTATTATCTTCACCTTCCATTGTGCTGCTCTTATCTATATTTCTAATCTTTACATTTTTGTTAATCCCTTCACCAAAATCATCGGTCCTTCTCTTGTTTACAAGACGCCTGGCCTCCTGGACCAAGTCCTCCCCTTCCTCATTTCCTTCCATTTCCCTCAGTAGTCCCTCCCCTTCTCCTTTTTCCTCACTTTCCCACTACACCACGAGCTTTCCCCTTCCCTGTAAATACAATAAGGCACTTCCTTTGCGTTGAGATCCACGAAAATTTCACTTTTTCTTCAGAACTCCAAACTTCGCCGTCCATTCGACGAAAGTGTGTGTGTGTGTGTGTGTGTGTATGTATGTATATATACATATATATATATATATATATATATATATATATATATATATATATATATATTACAAAGGATTACAAAGGCAAAGCATGCCGACAGGAGACCTTTTGATCCATATCTAGGTCGGATGCCAAAAAAAAAAAAAAAAAAAAAACATATTAATAATAAATTAAAACTATAACAATGTAAATAACAATTAAAATACATAAATAAATGCATTGGTATAGTTGAATAACAAACAAACAGGTAAATAGTAAATGATAATAAATTGACATATAACTAATAATAAATGAAAATCAGACAGACAAATTATAACAAAACAAAAACAAATAATATAACATAAATTATAATAATTACAGCATCTTACTTAGGTATTTATCTAAATGATTCTTAAAGCTTCGAACTGAACTACATTGCACTACCTGTGCAGGAAGTTTATTCCAATCATTAACTACACGGTTGGCAAAGTTGTTTCTACCTACTTCCAAATTGAATCTATTTCCGGACAGTTTGAGACCATTGTTTCTTGTCTGATTCTCATTCAATGTGAAAATTTGGTCACTTTTGATGTTGTCAATTCCCTTTAAAATCTTAAAGACCTGCATCAAGTCACCTCTGAGTCTACGCTTTTTTAGGGAAAACAGATTCATGTGCTTAAGTCGATTTTCGTATGATTTATTTTTGATATTTGGAATCAGTTTTGTGGCTCGCCGTTGTACTTTTTCCAGTCTGTCAATGTCTTTAATGAGATTCGGTGACCATACGGAAACAGCATATTCCAAATGTGGACGAACTAACGATTTATATAGCTTGTTAATGAGTGATGGACTTTTGAAATCAAAAGATCGCGCAATCAATCCCAGAATCTTATTTGCTTTCTCAGAGGCTGAAATACACTGCTTGGATGATTTGAGGTCGTTACTGATAATTACGCCGAGATCTTTTTCACTATCCACTTTTGTTAACGAATTTCCAAATAACTTGTAATCGTACTTGCTGTTATTTTTACCTATGTGCATTACCTTGCATTTACTTGTGTTAAATTTCATTAGCCACTTTTCAGACCATTGCTGTAATTGATCTAAATCTTCTTGAATATCTAATTGGTTTGAGTGATCATTTGCCACTCCGCACAGTTTTGTATCATCAGCAAATTTGGAAACAGTAGATTTTAGTCCATGGTCTATATAAGGGAGGCTTTTTGTGTAGATTTTAATGAGTGCATAGAGGGATTAGGGAGAAATGTTAATGTAGTTGTATTGGGAGATCTTAATGCTAGGGCAGGAAACGAACCAATAGACGGAGTGATTGGGAAATGTGGAGTTCCAGGTAAAAATCGTAGTGGAGAATTGATGGTGGAGATGTGTCTTGAGAGTTGATTATAGCAAATACAGTGTTTAGGAAGAAAGTTAAGCATAAGTACACATGGGAGAGGGTGGTGGATGGAAGGGTGGCAGATAGAGCCTTAATGGACTATATAGTGGTGACCAGGAATATGGTAGGAAGAGTTAAGGATGTACATGTTCTTAGGGAAGAAAGTGGGGAATAGCAGATCACTTTCTGGTGGAAGGTAAATTGAGAGTGGAGAATAGGTGGAGAAAGAGGAAAAGGGCAGAAAGTAGGGAGGTATTTAGAGTGAACTGCTTAAATGAGAAAGAAAAGGAGAAGGAGTATAAGAAACTGAGAGAAGAGTGGGAGGGAGTGAAGGATAGAGTAGAACTAGGAGTGGAGGAGGAATGGGGATGATTCAAGGAGGGAGTCATAAGGTATGCAAAGATGGTGTGTGGAACAAGGATGCCGGGAAGAAATAGAAGGAAGGTTAGTGAGTGGTGGGATAAGGAAGCAAAGAATGGTGTAGAAGAGAAGAAGCAGGCTTTCATAGATTAGCTACAAATTAGGACGAGGGAATCGTATGAGAGGGACAAAGTAAATAGAAGGGAAGTTAAGCATAAGATAAAGGAAGCAAAGAGGAGAGAAGATGTGAAATGGGGTAAGAGTATGACAGGAAATTTTGAAAGTAATAAAAATATTTTGGACAGAAATTAAAAGAGGAAGAGGAGGTGAATCAAGTAGAGAAGAAAAGGTAAAAGGTGCAGATGGAGAGCAGATAATGGAAGAGAAGGCAGTGAGAGGAAGGTGGGCAGAGTATTTTAGGGAGATGCTAAATGTGAAGGAGGATAGGGAGGGAAAGATAGCTGCAGTGGGAAGTGCTAAGAAAATGAGAGTGATGAGTGAGGAAAATGGAGGAGAAATAAGGAAAAATGAAGTGAAAGCAGCTGTTAAGATGATGAGTGCAGGTAAGGCACCTGGGTTGAATGGATACCATGCAGAATGTCTGAAGAAAGGAGGTACAGTTATGGTGGACTAGCTAGTGAGATTATTTAATGTTTGTTTAAGAGAGGGTAGAGTGCCGGAGGACTGGAGGAGTGCCTGTATAGTTCCGCTTTACAAGGGAAATGGTAACAAGTGTGATTGTAGTAGTTTCAGAGGGATCAGCTTGTTGAGTGTAGTTGGGAAGGGTTATGGGAGGGTCTTGATTGAAGAGGTTAAGAGAGGAACAGAGGGAGTAATTGGTGAGGAACAGTGTTGGTTTAGGACAGGTAGGGGTTGTGTAGATCAGACTTTTGTGGTAAGACAGATATGTAAGAAAGCTATAGGAAAAGGTAAGGATGTTTTTGGGCTTTTATGGATTTGGAAAAGGCTTAAGACAGGGTAGACAGGAAGGCACTGTGGGAGGTATTGCAAATATATGGGATAGGAGGGAAGCTGTTAAGAGTAGTCAAGAGTTTTTGAGAAAGTAATAGAGCTTGTGTTAGGATTAGAAATGAAGAGAGTGAATGGTTTGAGGTAAAGGTGGGACTTTGTCAGAGATGTGTTATGTCACCTTGGCTGTTCAATCTAAACTTGGATGGGGTGGTGCGAGAGGTGAATGCAAGGGTAGGGGGTCAGGGGTTGGAGATGGCCATTGAAAATGGAGAAAAGTGGGAAATAAGCCAGTTGTTGTTTGCTGACGACACTGCGCTTGTAGGAGGATCAGAGCAGGGATTGAGGAAGTTGGTGACAGAGTTTGAGAAGGTGTGTGAAAGAAGGAAGCTAAAGATATATGTGGGCAAAAGTAAGGTGATGGGATGTACAAGGGGAGAGAGTGACAGCAGGCTGGAAGTGAGCATTAAGGGAGAGACACTGAAGGAAGTGGATAGTTTTAGATACTTGGATGCGATTGTGGCAGGAAAGAGAGGAGTGGTGGTGGAGGTAGAATGTAGATTGAGAGAAGCGAGTAAATGCCTTGGTGGATTAAAAAGTGTAATGAGAAATAGTCATCTGGGAATGAATGCTAAGAGGAGGTTATATGAAGGAGTGATTGTGCCGACAGCACTGTACGGTGCAGAAACATGGAACATATATATATATATATATATATATATATATATATATATATATATATATATATATATATACATATATATATATATATATATATATATATATATATATATATATGTAGAGAATATATAAAATAGACAATTATTATGTATAGAATTAGTAATTGTATATCGACTGAGAGGACTAGGCTCTGTGAAATCTATACCTGATGAAATTGCGTCAATATCCGAATCCATATATCTGCACATTTATTATATGGACTTTGTGTCAGTCACCATATTTCTCATTCTACCAAGGATGGTCCCAAAGTGAATTGAATTTGACGGTATTTGACTGTTTTTAACATTGTACTGCCTTAACATATGTAACGATTAAGAAATCGTCAATGCATAGTACTATGCGACCTACTCACGGGCAGGAGTTGTATTGTTGATTATGAGGACTTTATTTTCCTAGTCACTATATTTCTCATTATTCCAAGGGTCCCCCGCAAGTGAATCGAATTTAACTGTATTTAACGCCTTAGAACATTGTTACCTCAAAATGTGCAACCATCGATAAGTGAAAATACAATATATATATATTTTCATACCTAATCGCACATGGTACGTTTTTTGCTCGGTCATGATAAAACAAAATTGGTTAAAAACACTCGTGAAATATGGGATGCATTTACTTCGTATCCAATATCTCACGCCATTTACAGTGCCCAAGCCCTGTGCCCTTTCCGTAGCAAAATGCTGGTTCAAATGCACAGCTCTACCTGGCTTCGAAAGGGTGTCCATTCTCGTAGCCACGCCAATCGCCATCATCTACCACTTGAATGCTGCTAATATTGAGTCATTGGCTTATTAATTGGACATAATATTATATCTATACACATACATCATATTAACTTCATATGTATGGTGGAAATTCCGACTCGACATTATAATATTGTTTGCTCCGACCCATTCGTCCAGTATCACGACAGTGTAAACACAGAATTGCCACATGTACATTACCACTAGCCACTGTCCAACCAGTGTAACAATTATAACTTCTAGCGATGGTTCCTTACTAAAAACTATTAAGGAAGGTAGAATATGGGAGTTCTTAATGGTAATTTGCTGGAATTGAGAAGAGGCTTGTGAAAAACAGATTGAGGACGGTAGTGAAGGACAGGATGTCTGGATGGAGTGCATTACTAATGGAGTCTACAGGGGTTAGTGGTACAATTACTCGTAGTAATATTTTTTGTACATGTAAATGGCATGAAGTATATTGAGCAGTTATGCTAACTTATTCGGTGATGATGCAAAGATCACGAGGAGAGTAAGTAATACAAAGGAATGTATGTTGCTGTAAGAAGATCTGGGGAGAGTATATAAGTGGAGACGGCAGTGGGAAATGAATTACAATGTGAAGAAATGCAGGATATTGGGAATGGGAGCAATAAAAAAGGGGCCATCACTGCTCTACAGAATGAGGAATTATTTAATTACTAAAGAAAAAGAAGAGAGGGACTTGGGGAGTGATGATAACAGAAAATTTGTCGCCATCAACACAATTCTAAAATTTCACTGGGGAATTTTATAATTTAATGAACACCATAAGAGCAGCATTCCACTATTTGGACAAAAAACGTGGCAAAAACTATTATTGAAAACCTGATTCGCCCTAGGCTGGAATATACTGCAGTGGTGTGGTCACCACACAAAAAGAAATATACAAACAAAATAAAGAAAATTCAAAGTTGCAACTGAAATTATTCTAGAGCTTGCTGAGAAATCATATGAAGAGAGACTGATCTAGAACTACCGATATTAGAGGATAGAAGAGACCGAATTACTGTTTAGATCCATGAAAGGTGTGGATATGTTTAAAAAAAAAAGAGAAATTGTTATTGTGGGAATAAAGTAAAAATAGAGGACATGAGATGAAACTGAAAAAGGCTATATATTTGAGGATATTGAAAATAGTTTTTCATATAGATATATTGATTTATGGGATAATTTGGAAGAGGAATAGTAAGATTAAATAAAATGGGACAATCTGAGGTCAGAATTAACCTTTGGGAACAGAGACGAGACGAGTCTCTTATCTTACATACCACAACTAGGTACATACAACTTAGTGAACACACACA
>NC_134809.1:36896561-36904061 GCF_046742065.1 Oratosquilla oratoria | reverse complement strand
ATAAATAGAAAAAGAGGAAAAGGGCAGAAGGTAGGGGAGTGCTTAGAGTGAACTGCTTAGATGAGAAAGAAAAGAAGGAGTATAAAAAGAAGCTTAGAGAGGAGTGGGAGGGAGTGAAGGATAGAGTAGAACTAGGAGTGGAGGAGGAATGGGGATGGTTCAAGAAGAAAGTCACAAGATGTGCAGTGATGATGTGTAGAACAAGGAGGACGGGAGGAAATAGAAGTAAGGGTAGTGAGTGGTGGAATGAGGAAGCAAAGAAGGTTGTAGAAGAGACGAAACGAGCATTTACATATTGGTTACAAAATAGGACGAGGGAATCATATGAGAAGTACAAAGTAAAGAGAAGAGAAGTAAAACGTAAGATAAAGGAGGCAAAGAAGAGAGCAGATGTGAAATGGGGTAACAGTATAACGGGAAAAAATGAAAGTAATAAAAAATGATCTGAAAGAAAATTAAGAGAGGAAGAAGAGGCGAATAAAGTAGAGAAGAAAAGGTAAAAGGTACAGGTGGAGAGATGATAATGGAAGAGACAGCAGTAAGAGGAAAATGAGCAGAGTATTTTAGGGAGTTCGTAAATATGAAGGAGTATAGGGAGGGAAAGGTAGTTCCAGTGGGAAGCGCTAAGAAAATGAGAGTGATGAGTGAGAAAAATGGAGGAGAAATAAGGAAAGATGAAGTGAAAGCAGTTTTTAAAATAATGAGAGCAGGCAAGACACCTGGGTTAGATGGGTGTCATGGGGAGTGTCTTAGATAGGGAGGTACATTGATGATGGACTGGCTGGTGAGTTTGTTTGTTTTTCTAAAAGAGGGTAGAGTACCGGAAGACTGGAAGAGTACTTGTATATTTTTGCCTTACAAGAGAAAAGGGGACAAGTGTGATTGTAGTATTTTCTGAGGGATTAGTTTGTTGAGTGTAGTTGGGAAGGTTTATGGGAAGGTTTTGATTAGAAGGATTAGGAAAGGAACAGAGGGAGTAATTGGTGAGTAACATTGTGAGTGTAGGACAGGTAGGGATTGCGTGGATCAGATTTTTGTAGTAAGGAAGATATGTGAGGAAGCTTTGGGAAAAGGTAAGGATTGTTTTTGGGCCTTTATGGACTTGAAAAAAGTTTATGACAGGATAGACAGAAAATCGCTGTAGGAGGTATTGTAGATATATGGGATAGGAGGAAAGGTTTTAAGGACAGCCAAGAGTTTTTATAGGAGTAGTAGAGCCTGTGCTAAAATTAGAAATGGAGAGAATGAGTGGTTTGAGGTAAAGGTGGGTCTTCGACAGGGATGTGTTATGCTGCCTTGGCTGTTCAATTTATACATGGATGGGGTGGTGCGAGAGGTAAACGAAGGGGTAGTAGGCCGGGAATTGAAGATGGTTACAGAAAATGGAGAAAAATGGGAGGTAATCCAGTTGTTGTTTGCTGGCGGCACTGCGCTTGCAGCAGGATTAGAGGAGGGATTAAGGAAGTTAGTGATGGACTTTGGGAAGGTGTGCGAAAGAAGAAAGCTGAAGATGAATATGGGTAAAAGTAAGGTGATGAGGTGTACAAAGGGCAACAAATTGGCAACAAATTGGAAGTGAGAATTAAGAGAGACTGGAAGAAATGGATAGATTTAGATACTTGGATGCAAATGTGGCGGGAAAGGGAGAAGTGGAGGTGGAGGTAGAATGTAGATTGAGAGAAGCGAGTAAATGCCATGGTGGGTTAAAAAGTGTAATGAGAAATAGACATTTGGAAATAGATGTTAAGAAGAGATTGTATGGAGGAGTTATTGTTCCGATAGCACTGTATGGGTCAGAAACATGTAACATAAGGGAAGAAGAGATGGGTTTGTATGTGTTCGAGATGAAATGCATGAGAAGTATGGTAGGGGTTACTAGGTTGGACAGAGTGAGAAACGAAGAGGTGAGAATGAGAGCAGGGGTGGAAGAGGTAATTGGGAGATAGGGTTGATGAAAGAGCATTGGGATGGTTTGGACACATGGAAAAGATGAGTGAAGAAAGATTAGTAAAAGAGGCGTGGAGGGCAGAAGTGGAAGAAGTGAACATGAGGGGGCGACCAAGGATGAGATGGATGGATAGGGTAAAAGGGACATTGGTAGAAGACAGAAGATAGGGGTGAATGGAGAATGGTTGTGCATGGGTGATGCTGTGATACATAGGACGAGGTGGGCGGGGGATGGTGGATGAGGGGGTATGTGAATTATATTTCAACGCATCCCGAAGGGATTTTTCCCTGTCTTCTTTTATCTACATGAGAGGACAGGGAGGGAGGGTCGCCGATTAATGATGCGGCCTTGATGTAGATGTGATGTGTATTGCTACATTGCTTCTGACCCAGGATAGTGGGTGAGATGCATAGATGACCCGTCTTCAAGGAGGAGCCAATAAAAGAGGGAGGGAGGGGTGATGAATGGGAGTGGATTATGTGGGGATGAAATGGGTGGGAGTAGATTTATGTCTTTGACTTTCGATACCTCCCTTGTAAGGAGGAAAAAGCCGTTGGTATATGTATCTGTATGTAAATATATATGTATATATATATATATATATATATATATATATATATATATATATATATTGATTTAAACTATGACAAATGTAACTGAAGGCGGAGAAAATATACGAGAAATAATGGAAGAATTACTGCCTTAACGTTTCGACCCTTAGGGTCTTGATCACAAAGCATAATACAAAAGTATAACATGGACATTTTATACACATACATGTCACCTCACAGGGTGCCTGGGAAAGGTCGTCGCGCTCGGAACATTTGTCCGTTTGTTTTCATCCACTATCAATAAACTTGTACCTCTTGCCAAGCATATAAAACCATCTCTATGGTTGATGTTATTATTAGTATTAATATAAGCTGCTACTATTGCTTTTCTTAATTTCTTCGTTGAACCTTTATCTATTATAATTGTATTGTCCCAGTTTGGAAGGTGGTCATGTGTATCTATGTGTCTTACTGTAGAATTAGAAAGCCTGTGGGTTTTTACATAATTTTTGTGTTCATATAACCTTTTTTCTAATCCACGACCTGTTTACCCTAAATATGAGGATGGGCAATTTTTACAAGGTATTTTATAGACAATACTATTTTCATTCGTAATGTTAATATAATTACGCGTTACCAAATGTCCCACTTTGCTACCTGATGTTCTTGCTATCTTTATACCTGCTTTTAAGAGGACGTTGTCTAGAGTTGAATTAATACTGGAATTTGGGACTGTGATATATCGTGTTTCTTTGCTGCAATTATTTTTATCTTTACTCTTCTTATTTATTTCCTTAGCTTTCTTTTTTAGTTTAAGTAGGAGACCTTTGGGATATTTTAATTTGCTGAAAGTTTTTGTAATGTGATCTAGTTCGTCTTCTAAGAATTCTTCACTACAGATGCGAAAAGCCCTGAGGAAGAAGCCAATTATCATACCTGTTTTAGTCCTAATATTGTGTCCTGAATAAAAATGTATATAATCTTCTTTATTAGTGGGTTTGCGGTATACCGAAAACTTTACATTGCTGTTTGTTCTGTGTATGACAGTGTCTAAAAATGGTAATTTTCTGTTGTTCTCTACTTCTGCCGTAAATTGTATGTTACTATTTACATTGTTTAATCTTTTTAATTTATTGTTAATATTAGCTTCTTTTGGTACAATAACAACAATGTCATCAACATACCTTAACCAAACACTGTTTCTACCCATTATTGATATATAATTTTCAGTTTCAAGCATTTCCATATATAAGGAAATCAATAAGAAGAGTAAAGATAAAAATAATTGCAGCAAAGAAACACGATATATCACAGTCCCAAATTCCAGTATTAATTCAACTCGAGACAACGTCCTCTTAAAAGCAGGTATAAAGATAGCAAGAACATCAGGTAGCAAAGTGGGACATTTGGTAACGCGTAATTATAATAACCATACGAATGAAAATAGTATTGTCTATAAAATACCTTGTAAAAATTGCCCATCCTCATATTTTGGGGAAACAGGTCGTGGATTAGAAAAAAGATTATATGAACACAAAAATGATGTAAGAACCCACAGGCTTTCTAATTCTATAGTAAGACACATAGATACATATGACCACCTTCCGAACTGGGACAATACAATTATAATAAATAAAGGTTCAACAAAGAAATTAAGAAAAACAATAGAAGCAGCCTATATTAATACTAATAATAACATCAACCATAGAGATGGTTTTATATGCTTGGCAAGAGCTACAAGTTTATTGATAGTGGATGAAAACAAACGGACAAATGTTCCGAGCGCGACGACCTTTCCCAGGCACCCTGTGAGGTGACATGTATGTGTATAAAATGTCCATGTTATACTTTTGTATTATGCTTTGTGATCAAGACCCTAAGGGTCGAAACGTTAAGGCAGTAATTCTTCCATTATTTCTCGTATATTTTCTACGCCTTCAGTTACATATGTATATATATATGTATATATATATATATATATATATATATATATATACATATATACATATATAGTGTATATATAATATATATATGTATATATATACATATATATATGTATATATACATATATGTATATATGTTTATATATATTTATGTATATTATATATATATATGTATATATATATTTATATATATATGCATATACACACATAAAGGTAGGAAGCAGATCTTCCTTAATACATATAGAATTAAATTTGACCGCTGCTTGTGCAAGAATAAGCTTCTTGTTGAAGGATTCAACCTTTCTAATAGTGCTTCTTTGTTCTTCATGAAGTCGGAATAAAAGATTGCCGAAGTTCATATTGTGTATTATACGACGTTTCGCCCTTCTTAGAGCATTTTCAAGTACATCTAAATGGTAATAGAAACAATTTATATATATGACAATAGGTGAACTGGGAAAGCTTATAAAAATAGTGAAGAAAGATCAAAGATCTTATGTGAGAATTATGTCCGTGGCACTCCGTGGGGTGCTGGGAGGGTCAGTTGTCCACCCAGTGAAGCTAGAGCCACGGAGGTTGTACTTCCCTGTACATTTATGGATGGAGCCTTCTCTCGAATATGGAGGGCCTCCAGGATCTCCAGACGATGAAGGTTATGTGCGGAGTCGATGATCTTTGTATTTTCCACCAGGATCTTTCTAGTCAGGGAGGAGTTATGTTTTTTCGAAAAATGTTTCTTCGGGGCACCAGCTTGTAGATGGCACGTTAATCTTCTGGAGAGAGAAGTGGTCGTCATTCCTATGTAAGATACAGGACGAAGCTTACAGTCTTCGTGCGGGCAGATGAACTCATATATGACATTACTCCTCCGTAGTGGGTTGAGGTTACGGGTCGGGTTATTTCGCAGGATGAGGTTTGACGTTTTAAAATTCTTATAATAAACCCGAAGCTCCAGCTTTTCTCCAGGGTCGGATGGTTGTACACCGCGTTCAACAATTTCCCTGAGGATTCTTTCGTCCGTTCGGTAAGCCGTACTCATGAAAGCTCTGTAATTAAGAATAATTGAGGGGCGTTTCTCGGGAGGGATGGTGTCATGCTTTAGGTAGTTCTCCATTTTTCGTCGGATGACTTCTTGTACGTCCTTATTGGGGAATCCATTGTTAACAAGGACTTGCTGCAAGCGTTGAAGCTCTTGGTGTAAAAGAGGCCATGGGGAGCAGTGTTCACGTATGAACGTATGACGCTTTTCTTGTAGGCTGCAGGGCATTCTCCATCCGCGTTTAAACATCTACCCTCGTTCGTGCTTTTAACGTATACAGTGGTGGTAAATCTATTTACGTCGGGTTTTACAGAGATATCTAAAAAGGACAAAGAACCATCAGCATGATGTTCACTTGTGAAGTTGAGACAAGAGTTAGTAGCGAATGCCTCACATAGTTCTTGTAGATGTGTATGGTCTCTTGCTTCAACGAATATATCGTCCACGTATCTACCATAGGAGTGTGGGCGAATTACAGGATCTGAGAAAACTCGTCTTTCCACTAAACCCATGTAGAAGTTGGCGAAAAGGACTCCGAGAGGAGACCCCATCGCCACACCATCTACCTGTCTATACAGCTTACCGTCCGGTCCGCGGAACGGGGATTCAGTCGTGCACGCTTCTAGAGGTTTACGAAGCAAAGTTTCCGGAATATCCAAGGGAACATGATTGGAGTTTATTGTCTCATTCACGGGGACATTCGTGAAGAGACTCTCAGCGTCTAACGAGGCAATAAGACCTGTAGGGGCTATGTTGTGAAGAAGGTCAATAAATTCTTTAGGGGACTTCAGCAACCAGAAACTAGGTACATATGGGATAATGAGTTCGTGGAGTCTCTTGGCTAAACCATAGGTCGGGGCTTTGTTGTGAAGAAGGTCAATATATATACATTTCTTCGTCCAGGTATGTAAATGCCACTTTGATTGTTCTTATTAAATTATAAGTTTCTCCAAAAAATTTTTTTATATGTTTTTCAGGGGACATATTCATGATAATGGCTCCCAGGTCCTTCTCATTTTCTACTTTTTTAATTCCTTCCTCTCCCAGTTTATATGATCCCACTATTCTGTTTTTGCTTTTTCCAAATTCCATTATACTACACTTCTTAATATTTAATTCCATCTCCCACTTCCTACTCCATTCCCATACTTTATTGAGATCAGTCTGCAGCGACTCACAATCTTCTACAGTGTTCACTTTTTTCAACAATTTTGCATCGTCTGCAAAGAAGCTCATATAACTTTCAATTCCTTTATCCATATCATTAATATATATAGCAAACATTATTGGGGCCAGAACTGTTCCTTGTGGAACTCCACTAGTCACTTCATCCTAATTAGAATGTTTCTAATCATCACTCTCATTTTTCTTTCATGCAAGTCTTCCATCCACTTCAGCAGTTTGCCCTGTATTCCTCCTGCAGTTTCTAATTTCTTTAGCAATCTCTTATGTGGCACCTTATCAAAAGCTTTTTTCAATGTCTAGAAATGCACAATCAGCCCATCCATCTCTTTCTTGTATTACATCTATTCGCCTTGAATAGAAACACATTAAATTTGTGACGCATGATCGTCTTTGTCTAAATCCAGACTGCCTTAGATTTAGTACGTTGTTTTTTTCTAAATGCCTTACCCATCTAATTTTTATCATTCTTTCACAAATTTTAGCTATCGTACTTGTAAGAGAGACCGGTCTCTAGTTAGTAGGATCTTCCTTGTTTCCCCCTTTATATATTGGTACTATAATTGCCCTTTTCTAATCTTATGGAACCTTTCCTTCTTTCAATGAACTGCTTATTAGACTTTGTATCTTGTCTGTTAGTTGGTTCCTGCATTCTCTCAAGATCCAGTTTGCCATTTCATCTAGTCCATGTGATTTTCTGACATCGAGATTACTCAAGTGATTTATTATTTCTTTCCTTGTTACTTCTATCTCTTTCATAGGGGGGACTTTCTCCTCCTACTCGACATCTCTAAGTTGTATATTCTCCCTCGTAAACACCGATTTAAAATGCTTGTT
>NC_134809.1:36889061-36891561 GCF_046742065.1 Oratosquilla oratoria | reverse complement strand
TACATCTCATCACCTTACTTTTACCCACATTTATCTTCAATTTCCTTCTTTCACACACCTTCTCAAACTCTGTCACTAACTTCCTCAATCCCTCCTCTGATCCTGCTACAAGCGCAGTGTCGTCAGCAAACAACAACTGGCTTATCTCTCACTTTTCTCCGTTTTCTTTAACCATCTCCAATCCCTGACCCACTACCCTTGCATTCACCTCTCGCACCACTCCATCCATATATAAATTGAACAGCCACGGCGACATAACACATCCCTGACGAAGTCCCACCTTTATCTCAAACCACTCACTCTCTCCATTTCTCATCCTAACACAAGCTCTACTTCTCTCGTAAAAATTCTTGACTGCTCTTAACAGCTTTCCTCCTATCCTATATATATGTGCAAAACTTCCCACAATGCCTTCCTGTCTACGTTGCCATAGGCCTTTTCCAGATCCATAAAAGCCCAAAAACATCCTTATCTTTTCCTATAGTTTTCTCACATATCTATCTTACCACAAAAATGTGATCTACACAACTCCTGCCTGTCCTAAACCCACACTGTTCCTCACCAATTACTCCTTCTGTTCCTCTCCTAATCCTCTCAATCAACTACCTTCCATAAGCCTTCCCAACTACACTTAACAAACTGATTCCTCTGAAACTACTACACTCATACTTGTTCCCCTTTCCCTTGTAAAGTGGAACTATACAGGCACTCCTCCTGTCCTCCGTTACTCTGCCCTCTCTTAAACAAACATTAAATAACATCACCAGTCAGTCCTCTATAACTGTACCTCCTTTCTTCAGACATTCTGCATTAAATCTATCCAACCCAGGTGCCTTACTTCTTCTCATCATCTTAACAGTTGGCTTCACTTCATCTTTCTTTATTTCTCCTCCATTTTCCTCACTCATCACTGTCATTTTCTTAGCGCTTCCCACTGCAGCTATCTTTCCCTCCCTATCCTCCTTCACATTTAGCAACTCTCTAAAATACTCTGCCCACCTTCCTCTCACTACCTTCTCTTCCATTATCATCTCTCCATCTGCACCTTTTACCTTATTGCATTCAAAATTTTCTGTCATACTCTTATCCCATTTCACATCTGCTCTCCTCTTTGCCTCCTTTATCTTATGTTTTACTTCTCTTCTCTTTATTTTGTACTTCTCATATGATTGATTCCTTTGTCCTAATTAGTAACCATTCTATGAAAGCCTGCTTCTTCTCTTCTATACTCTTCTTTTCTTCCCCATCCCACCACTCACTACCCTTACCTCTATTTCCTCCCGTCCTCCTAGTTCCACACACCATCTTTGCACACCTTATGACTCCCTCCTTGAATCATCCCCATTCCTCCTCCACTCCTAGTCCAACTCTATCCTTCACTCCCTCCCACTCTCAGCTTCTTCTTATACTCCTTCTCATTTTCTTTCTCATTTAAGAAGTTCACTCTAAGTATCTCCCTACCTTCTGCCAATTTCCTCTTTCTCCACTTATTCTTCATTCTCAACTTAGCTTCCACAAAAAAAAACAAAAAAAAAACAGATATTCCCCCTCTCTCTCCCCTTAGAACATGTACATCCTTAATTCTTACTACTATTCTCTTGGTTATCACTATATAGTCCATTAACTCTCTATCTACAACCCATCCATCCACCACCCTCTCCCATGTGTACTTATGTTTGACTTTCTCCCTAAACACTGTATTTGCTATCATCAACCCTCGAGACACATCTCCACCATCAATTCTCCACTACGATTTTTTCCTGGAACTCCATACTTCCCAATCACTCCGTCTATTGGTTCATTTCCTACCCTAGCATTAAGGTCTCCCAATACAACTACATTGACGTTTCTCCCTAATCCCTCTGTGCACTCATTTAAATCCATCCAAAAACCTCCCTTTCCTCTACACTCTTCTCACTACCAGGCCCATGAGCACTTACAAAAACCTCTCCCTTCCCAGTTTCACCTTCATCTACATTAACCTTGAAGAAACCTCCTTCCACTCCACTACACGTTTACCTATCTCTTCACTTGCTAGTATAGCCACTCCTTCTCTCCTTCGTCCTCTCTTTACTCCTAAGAACCTCCCAACTACACTCCCAAATTCACAATCGCCCCTCCCTCTCAATTTAGTTTCACTCAAAGCCAGTACATCCATCATTCTTCTCACAAATATACTGCCTATCTCTTCCCTTTCACTCTCATCTGTGCTACATCCACGCACATTAAAAGACCCAAACCTTAGGGTACTGGTTGGAAAACTCCTAGACCCTCTTATGCCATTACTTTTTTTTTTTTTTTTTTTTAGGAATGTCCCCTTTGGGGCTACAAGTAGCAGGATTCCTAGTCCTATCCCCGTCCCGTTTTTTGTTGTTGTTGTTGTTGTTGTTGTTGCTTCTTACGACTCAAGTGGGAAGACTTGGTCGCAGAATTCTTTTCCCCCACCACAGCGTAGGCGAAAAAGGAAATGAATATTCAGAGAAATGGTACAGGACAGTAA
>NC_134809.1:36871561-36884061 GCF_046742065.1 Oratosquilla oratoria | reverse complement strand
CCAATGGACGATCTCGATGCCCCACCTGCCGAAATAGTTTACGGCGACCCTTTCGTCATCCCAGGCGAGTTTTCCCTCGGGACGATCCCTAACGAGGACGTTAATTGACTCAGACGCATCGTCGGAAAATTCATCTCTTGCCGATAGACCTACAAATCAGCAAACTGCCGATACGTCCCCAAGGACCTACACTCATCGAAGTACGTCTTACTCAGAAACAATGCCAGATTGCCACCGCTCATTCCGCTCTACTCAGGTCCATTTGAAGTGGTTCAACGAAAAGAAAATGCCTTCCTCCTCACAATTAAGGTCGCGGACGACTGGGTATCGATGAATCACTTCAAGTTAACATATCTCCAAGACAAGGATCTCCAACCCACCACGCCCTAGTACAGCCAAGTCGACACTATTTTTGAATGGGGAATATTGTGAGTTTCTTGCCGTCTATATGAGGTCGGATTAGTAGTTGCGAGGTCGACCTCACCAGACAGGTAGGTAAGTGACCGCGACCGCGCCTAATTGGCTTGCGCCTCACACGTGATTAGCTCAGTCGCACATCACCTGAGCCAATAGTTTGTATAGATAGCCTGTACTTTTGCCAAAAAAAAAAGCATTCTGGATTCATCCGCTGTCTTGTAACACTGTACATGTAGCTATGACGCTACAACGTCTTTCCAGAGAGTGTAAAGTAAGGTGCCTAAGCCTGTCTTTGTATGGTAAATTTCTGAGCCTTTGTATCATCTTGGTCATTATCCTCTGAATCGATTCAATTGAATTAATATCCATTCTATAGGACGGAGTCCAAGACTATACTACATAGTCAAGGATGGGTCTAATTTATTATCATGTGGATTTTAATGATTACCTCTGTACTTTTGTTTGTAACCGTCCTAGCAATAATCTTAATACCCCGTTAACCCTACTCCTAGTACTAAAGCAGTGTTTCCATGATTTAAGGTCAGGACTCACTACTATTCCTAAGTGTTTTTCACATTCTGTTTTCTCTAAAAAGGCGTTAACTAAGCTATACCTGTTTTTTGGGTTGTATGAACCTAAGTATAACACAATACACTTTGAAATATTAAAGTCTATTTTTCATTTCTCCGACCATACAAACAATTTGTCAAGATCTTCCTGCAGTGTCCCACCATCATCCTCCCGACCTAATATGACGTTCCTACTTTAGTGTCATCCGCAAACTTGCTAATATAACCACTAATCCCATTGTCCAAGTCAATTACATATGTAATTAATAATAAGGAACCCAAAACCAAACACTTGGGAGCTCCACTAGTAACCCTACACCATTTGAATTTTAATCATTTATGGTGACCCGCTGTTTTCTGTCACTAATCCATGCTCTAATCCATTCAAAGACTTTTCCTCCTATGCTAAGGGCTTTGACCTTATTTATTTGTCTCTGGTGGGGCATCTTGTCGAACGCTTTGCTAAAGTCAAAGTAAATAATATCGTAATTATCATTGTTATCTGACGCCTTATAGACATTAGTGTAAAAGAATAAAAGACTAGTTGCACCTGACATATCCTTGGGTGAATCCATGCGGTGAGTTACGAATCAAATTATCCTTCTCAATATAAGCCCTGTTTCTATCTGCTGTCAATAGGCGACGTCAAACTAATTGGCCTGTAGTTGTATATAGAATATATATATATATATATATATATATATATATATATATATATATATATATATATATATATATATATATATATATTCGTGAAGTAAGGAAGCAGGTTTTCTTTGATGCATGTAGAATTAAATACGACAGCATTCTGACAATTGTTAAACTTTTTCTTAATGTTTTCTATTTATATTATCACGCCCCGGGTGATGAAAAATCCTGTAGTGATTCAGCCGGTTGAATTTCAAGTTAAAACCTGTAGAGCCGGCTTGGGCATTCGCGCTTTTGTTCCTCTCCTACAAGTTCCAACTTGCTAAGGTCCTCCCCGGTTTTATGACCTACATAAGAAGGCCAAGTGTGACTCGCTCTGACTACCTCCAAACTCCCGGGGTTAACCTCCCTTCTGCCCTCCTCCTGTCTCCAAGGCCTCAATTGCTACCCGTTGGCGTATTCCAGCTTCAGTTATGTCATAAGGTAGTAAGTACTAGTGCATACCATCAGCCGTAAATGTTACCATTCTAAGATCTCTCAAGTGTGATTGAGGTTAGGATGTACTAGTTAGGGAAAGTGATATTTAGCTTAGGATGTACTAGTTAGAGAAAGTGATATTTAACTTAGGATGTACTAGTTAGGAAAAGTGATGTTTACCTTAGGATGTGTTAGTTAAGGAAAATGATATTCAACATAAGATTTATGTTTATGGTCGTTAAGAAATCACGATGTATAGTTGTGTTGTTGCAGCATTCGATCAAAGGTATACGAGATTGTCTTACTTATATCTTACTTATTATAGATAAATGTTATTTCACTTTTGGAGCCAGCCTTTGAATAAAGCAGTCTCTTACTAATTTATCCATGAAGAAAGAACTCGCCAAAAAAAGTCAATTGTCATCATTCGATTTTTATTACGATCCAGGAGTTGCTGGTAACCTCTAGACGCGTCAAAACAGTTTGATATTGTCGACTGATGAGCACCAAATTATTAGCCATCCTCTCATCCTACTCTATCGCCCAAAGCACGCCTAGGATCGTAATATGGGGGACTGCTGTACGGGATTTCAATTTGATAGATTTAGTAAAATTGAACTTAATGATATAGGCTATTTCAACCGTAGGTATAACCCGCATTATCTTGTATTTTCACTCTGATCGAAGCGGTGAATGGAATTTTTGCCATTAAATAGCTTGTGAGGTACAAGGTTTGGTGAATATTCACTAGGGAATGGAATATCAATCTTAATAAATTCGAAACCCTGAATTACCCATTTCATTTTTTCATTTACAAGATGGAGTTTTTCCTCGATAAATTCGTGAAAACCCCCACTTCACTACAATTAGAAGGAAAAATTACTAAAGACACGTGGATGCTCCTTACCAAATACTATAAGATAACAGTTTCCTCCAAACTCTCAAAAGATAATCTCAAATATGTAGTAGTAAAAGCTTTTATTGACCAAGAAGTATTAGACTCAGATATATACCACTTAATCCCTCAAGCCATTGCTGATAAAAAAAAAGGAAGATAAAGAAGTAGAGCCTCCTCCCTCTTCTGGTGAAATTTCAAAAGTTAACCCAAATAGGTAGGTGGTTAACCTAGAATTAGAACGAGAGAACATGGAATTAGAGAGAGATAGAGAGAGAGAATGAAATGTGAAAGAAAGGAGACAGAATGTGAAAGAGGGGGGAAAGAGCACGAAAGAGAATATGAAAGAAAGAAGAAAAAACGTGAAAGAGAATATGAAAGAGAAGAGAAAGAACTTGAGTATGTGCATAAATTAGAGTTAATAAGCCGTGAAAAAGAGGCCAAAGTTTCATTCCAGTTGCATAAAGAGATCCATTCAGTTCCAAATTTCAATGAGTCAGATCCCGAATACTTTTTCAGGCAATTTGAACGACTAGCCCAACATCAGAAATGGCCTGAGGAAGAGTGGGTATGGCTTATCCAAACTAAACTAACTGGTACAGCTGCTAAAGTATTCAATACTATTGAAGAATATTCCTCCTACCCGTTGGTAAAAGAAAGTATATTAAAGGCGTATCACATCACCCCTGAGGCTTACAGACAAAAGTTTTGCAATTTAGTTAAGTCTTCACGTGATACTTACGTTGAGTTTGCTTCGGAAAAACTAAATCTTTTTAAGCAATGGTTGTCCTCAGAGGGGGTAGAAACCTATGGCCAACTCTTTGACCTTGTGGTATACAAAGAGTTAAAGAAATGTATTCCATTCCCTATAATTCTTTACTTAAATGACAAGGACGTCTCAAATCTTAATGAGGCGGCCTTACTGGCTGATCAGTACGCAGTAGTACGCAAAATGGGTTGATAACGGGAAAAACAAAATGCACAGTTATCAGTAGGTTTTCTTGGCACTCCTGGTGATAAGATAGTGGGAAAACCCAATAATATTTTGTGTGAGTATTGTAAACGTAACGGACATCACATTTCCAAATGTCCCGAGCCAAAGTGTAGCACTTCACAATACTCTGGGAAGACCCAAAGTTTTAACAGGTCTTCCGTAAAGCTAGGTGATAGAATAAAATCCCAAAGTCCTCCTAAACCAATGTCATACATTGTAACTCAGCCCTCAACATCTCCTGAGGATATTTTTAAAGACTTTAAGTCCTCTGGTGAAGTTGCTATAACCAAAGAAAGCCCAGGGAAAAGGGGGGACTATAGTCACCGCAACGAGAAGTGACCGCTAAGGCGGGGTTAGGAGATTTCCCGGTGGTGCCACATCTCCACAGATAACACGGCCCGCACGGCTCACACAGAATGCAGTGTGAGGGGGGCGGAGCCAGAGAATAAATGTAGGGCAACGTCGCTCTCCCTTGCTCATATGCCATGTCTGACTCGAGGAAACGAAACCTTTGTATAGAAAACATTGCTTTGATTTTTACATCAGTGGTGGTGTGTGACAAAAAATTGGAATATAATTATATGTGGCAACATTATAAAAATATAAAATAAAATTATAGAATAAAATAAAATTATAGAATAATTATATGTGGCAACACAGGGGGACTCCCAGTGCTCCGCCCTAACGGCCATTTCTCAATGCAACGAGTATAGGTTATATGTCCTTGATGAGGTCCCTCCTTTTCCCTGTCCCCAAATGTACCCTTCTTTGCTATATATACTCTCATACTCAACACTATGCATCATTCTGCTGAAGAGTACCAAAGATAGTGGTCGAAATATACAGATTTTCTGTCCATCTTATCTCATTTTCCGACAGTGGGTCAATAAGTCTTATTTTACAGATATGCTACTACATTAAACATTCCTAATATATATATATATATATATATATATATATATCTATATATATATATATCTATATATATAGACATTATATATATATATATATATATATATATATATATATATATGTATATATATACATATATATATATATATATATATATATATATATATATTTTTTTTTTTTTTTTTATTTTTTTTTTAGGATTTTTTTTTGCCTGCCCCAAGAAATGACCACGAATCTAGTATCTACCGACTTACTAAATACTTCAGTTAACTTTTGCAGAATTAAAATTTACACTTGTTTTTAGCACTCTCGGAAAAGTTTTGTCTGGACCTGGGGAATTTGTAGCTTCAAGTCTATCAATCTGCTTGACGACTTCTTTGCAAATCTGATGCAAATTAATCTACTTCCCTGATTCACACTGAAGATCGGGTTGCAGTTAGGCATCATATCTATCCTCTCTTTTGTAAATATTGAGAGAAAATGCTTATTAAACGCCTCGCTCATTTTTTCCTTTGAATCTATGAAGACATGTCGGACTTAATTGGGGCTATCCTTTCCTTATTTTTGGCTCTGTAACGATGAAAGAAGCCCTTTGGATTCGATCCCGCTTAGTTACATGATTAAATTTCCTTACGCGCGTGTTCTTTTTAACCAGTCTAGCCATTTCGTTATACCTAGTCCTAACGTGTATTTCTCCCCTTTCCATTCTAACGTAAAGCCTTCTTTTTACTCTGATCTCTTATTTCAACCCATCCATTAATCCATTTGGGTGCATTAATATTCGCCCTATTTTTTGAGGGGTATAAATCTACTCTACGTTAGCCGTACAAAATACTTACGGTTAGTTAATTGTTCATTTCATCTAGACCGCTGACCCCGTTTTTGACCTCCGGCCTGATCTCGTATGTGACCTCATTTGAAGGATTCCTGTCTTCCCCCGTGACATGACCTAGGTCTAGACCCCTGACCACATTAATGACCTCCAGGATAAACGCTTTAATGACCACACTGTCATGGCCCAGGATAGGCTTATCACCACCTGGACATGGTTCCAAACTGTCTCAAATATCTTCTCAATTCTTCAAAATTGGCCCTTCTGAAGTCAGGTACTAGAATATCATTCTCATCATTCAGTTTCCTATTTAATGTTAAATCTTAAGAGCCTAGACTATTACCAAGTTATAGGTTTCTTATTATATCGTCATTGTTTTTTAACAGTAGGTCCAAAATAGTCTCCCCCCCCTCCCCCTCGTGGGATCGGTAATCGACTGTTTTGATAAATTATCTCGTAACACATCTATAAAAAAAAGTTCTTCCTGATTTGTTAGATTTATCTAGATAAAAGATAATGTTAATATCACCCACAACCACAACATTTTTGTACTGGGAAGCCCTGCGAATTTGCTGGAACAGAGGTTCAGTGTGTTCCATAATAAGGTTGGAAGGTTTATATAGAATCCCTATAACAAGTTTCTCCTTCCTGCCTTGATCGAGTTGTTGATAATGCAATTAGGTGTGTTTCTAACGAAAAGTGCAACTTCTCTCCCGCTCCTGCCTACCCTATCCATGTGATGTAGTCTATATCACTCTATCTCGATTTGTGGAAGGAAATGCTTATCCACCATCAACAGGGATATAAGTTAAACATAATTTCTTATATATGTATGCTCGAATTACATACGTATACACGAACTTACCAGTATACTCAACCCATCCCCGCCATGATTACCTATTGGTAGTATGTACACAAGTGCGATCTTGTAACAGATACTGAATGGTCCCCAGTACACAAATGTTTATCTTATCAACCACATTAACTTAAATCCATTTTAATTCATATCCAGAGGAACAAGGGGAGCGTTTTCACCAAAATATAATGAACTTTGAACAGAGATATCAAGGATCCTTCATTGGAAACATGATGGGAGACTACATTTGGGGGCTCATACGTGAAAGTGATTTATTGTATTCTCGCAAATCAAGAAAAACTAAATTTTTAACCCTAAAGATAAATTTCAAATGTTTAAAAAAATTGTGTCATTTGATTTATTTTTTTTTCTGTCCAAAAAATCGTGAAAACGGTGAAATTTAGCTATTTGGAGGCAAAAATAATTCTAAAAGCCACAATGAAATGAGTTGGAAAATAACACTTGCTTTTCAAAGAGAAATATCGTGTTACATAGCGTAATAGGTATGGTGACGTATCCTACGAACTGAATTACACCAGTAGAGGGGACGTCGCACTACTGAGAAAGTGTTAAGCGTAGATTTACCCCTTCTGCATAGGGAGGATCCTTTACAAATTCTTTTCTATCCGCCAGCATGCGATTTAATTGGTTGGGGGAAGATATTTACCATACTAAATTATCTAAGGCTATAACTTATATTCCAAAAATAGTTACTTTTGATATATGTGACGTTAGCATGTATAATTTTAATCTATTTAATAGCTATGCACACTTATCTTTGATTATATATATATTTTTTGTCTACATATGTAAGTAAAGCAGTACGATGACGTTATGAAATATAAAATAATTACGCTTAGTCAAGCTACTCTTCAATTAGTTAACCAATCAAGATAAAACTTTATCCACGTGGATGACTTGGTGCGCGGAATACGAGTAATGTAGGATGGACATTATTGAGCTCTAAGTTCATTAAAGAACACTGACCATGGACATATTATTTAATTTTCACTAAAGCGTTGAGCACAGCGAAACCCAGCAAAAATCTACCGCAGATTAGTAATAAGGTCTCCCTAATAGAAGAATGAGAATGAGAATTGCAAGCATTAGAAAAGAGTTAATCTGAAGAGAAAATGATCTTTTTCTGGAGAAGGCAAAGGTGATAAAATTGAAAAGAAGATCTCAAAAGAATTCTAATAAAAAGAGGAAAATCGTGGGAAGAGAATGACGAAGAAAAGAATTATGAAGGAAGAGGAGGAAAGAGATACCGAAGAGAGTTGGGGAAGGATACTGAGAGGAGAAAGATATTTCTGAAAAGAAAAAAGGAATGAAACATATGAATAAAGAAGAGTCCTCAGAGGAGGAAGAGGATCCGTATTTGAGAGAGAATGAGACTGGAAAAAGGAGGATTGTAAAAACAAAAGGAATAAGCCCCTTTATAGAAGAAAGAAAAATCAGAAAAAGAGGATGCTAATAAGATAATGAAGAGGATCTCAGTGAAAGATGATGAAAAAGAAAGAGTGGATAGACGGACGGATAAACAAGATGAAAATAATGGTTCTACGATTAGAGGTTAGGAATACACACAATGATATAACTTCCAGAGCAAAGCTGGGTAATTTCATGAAGATTTATTATCGTAAAAATTACAGAAAAATAAAATTCGGCTCTTGGTACTAGAATTTTTGTTTTTCTCATTAAATAATAGATATTTGATATTTCGGCATAAAGTGGACTAAACATAAGGGGAAATGTTGTATTGGGCACATGATTTTGGTTTGATACTAGCGTTTTTCAGAATATATTTTTCTGAATTTAAGATATAATTTTTTTTTTAATATTAAGCTGATATATGGTACTGAAAACTACGCTAAGTGTATATATCTTTTCCGAAGTCTGCACCTGTGCTCGCTCTGAGAACGTTAATGTGTATGCTACGTTCCTGTGTCATATGTATAGTTCGAACGTGTCTGAGATGGTGTACATGGCGCCAACTACTTTGACTGAGGTTTGGGATGCGAATGTTGTTTAGTGTGAGGGGCAAAAAGCCTTTGGTATATGTATGTATTATTATTATTTGGCTGGTGCAACCTTCATTATGTTGATTACCCACTGATATAATCTGAGTATGTCTGCAATAACTTGGTAGAGCAGCTGGCTGCTAGGGAGAAGATTGCCACTTTGAAGCCTGCTCAGCTCAACTGAGTATCTAGGCACTAGATTAATAAGTAAGATCGAGTTCGAAAAAAGTACTTGTGCCACATGCCTATGAGTGTCAAGTCGGCATAGGATACGAGATGCATGTAGATCTCATCAAGAGTAGATGATGGCATATTGTGCATGTAGAGGTTGTAGAATGTGGTTGAAACACAACAGCCTTGGAAGTTTGTGGTTGAATCTATTAAGTATGCGTTGCACGGGGTTAGTGTGTAGTATTGTTGTGTTCTCAGAAATAGTGAAAGAGTCGGACATGTAGGTTAGTGATGCCAAGGATTTCTTTCATCTTTATCATGTGACTGGTTTCTGCATAGTGATTTGCAGGGATGTTGGTCTGTTCTTTTTTGGTTGGAATATTTATTTATGCTTGAGATGGTGATGGCTTCGTGTGTCTTGATATGTCCGATATTGCTGTCGTTAATGGAGTGTAGTGTCTAGTAGAGTTGGGATACATTGTGTATTGTGTTGCAGGTGTTCTAGGATCTTCTGCCGATCAATGAGAGTCTGTGAGGATTATCCATTGATCTCATGTCTGTCCTATGCTCTGAGACAAATTAAAAATATATAAATAAATGAATAAATAAATGAATAAATTAAGGAATTAATAGATTAATAAATAAATGAATGAATGAATAAGTAAATAGATAAATAAAACAAATAAATAGATAAGTAAATGAATAAATTAATGAATTGATTAATATACAAATAAATAGTAAATAAATGAATAGATAGATAAACAAATTTATGAATGAATAAATAAATAGACAAATAAATAAACGAGAAGGAGGTGAGGGAGGTGATGAGACCTAGGTGGGAATAGGAATGGAAGAAGGATGGGAATGCTTCAAGGAGGGAACGATATAGTGCATAAAGGTGGTATGTGGGACGAGAGGGATGGGAGGGAACAGAAGGTGGATGGATGTCACGTGAAGTGTCTAACAAGGAAAGAAATAGTGGGTTAACTAGTGAGATTGTTCTTAAGGGGGGATGCAGCAAGGGACTGCAAGAATGCTTGTACAGTTCCACTATACAAAAGAAAAGGGAGCAAATATGAATGTAATAGCTTTATAGGTATGTCTTTTGAGTCTACAAAAAAGGGGAATGGGAGGGTGCTAATTGAAGTGATTAAGAGGGAACAGAGGGAGTAATTGGGGGGAAAGCAGTGTAAACTTATGAAAGGAACGAAGTGCGTGGATAACATTTTTGTAGAAAAGCATATATGCGATAAGTTCTTGGCAAGAGTTGTAGATGACTTTTGGGCTTTTATGGCTCTGGAGAAGGCATATGATAGGGTTAACAGGAAAGCATTGTGGGAAGTATTGCATATTCATGGGATAGGGGGAAAGTTACTGAGGGTTGTCAAAAGTTTTCACGTGAGTAGTAGAGGTTGTATCATGGTATTAAATAAAGAGAGTGAGTAGACTGAGATAAAGGTGGGACTATGCAAGGATAGTGTAATACTTAGCCTGTACAGTACATTGATGTAGCGGTACGGTATGTAATTGCGAGAGTGATGGGCGGGTTTTTGGTAAGTGAGAATGAAAAGAAGTGGGAGATGAGCCAGGTGTTGTCTGCTGATTCCACTGCACTTGTGACTGGACAGTTCCGTGGGTACAATCACTCCTTCATACAACCTTCTCTTTGCACTCATCCCCAAATGTCTGTTCCTCACAAAACTTGTCATCTCACCTAGACATTTACTTGCCTCCTTTACAATTCACCTCCATATCCACTCCTCCGTTCACTGCTATATATGACCCTAAAAAAGAAAAAAATAATAGAATAAAATCTACTACTCCCAGCCCTTACATTTCCCACTCACATCGAACATGCCAAAGTCATCACTTCTTGTATATCTCATCACATTTACTCACAACTTTTTCCACTCACTTATCATTCCAAAATCAGTCAGCAACTGTTTCAGCATTTCCGTCATTCACTGACCTTTAATCTGTCCCTACCCATCTTCTGCTCGTCACACGCCGCCACTGGACGCTTCAGCACCTCCTTGAAACACATACATTCTTACTCTACTTCCACTTCTCCTTTCTCTTTCCATACATTCCATGCCTCTTCCAGCTTTCCCTTGTATTCTTTTCCTTTTCCTTCTCATTCATGTTACTTTCAGCATTTCTCTGCCTCCCTCCGTTCTCTTCTTTCGCCACTTACATCCACTCTAATCCTCCCTGGCACCTAATGATAGTAATCCAATATTCCACCGTTCTCTCGCTAAAACTCTTCCAATTCTACTTTCAGGCACTACAACATAGCCCAATAGTGTTCTCTCAACCACCCTTCCAACAACCACACTGGTCTATGTATGCTTATACTTATTTTTCCTTCGCAGATCCTGTATTTGCTATTATCATTCCCTTTTCAATACACATCTCCACAATCTCTGCTTTTATTCCATCCTGACACATCATATCTGTTACTCTAGCATTTAGATTTATTAACACCAATGTACCTCCGGTACATCATGAACTCATATGATATATTAGCATATAAATATAAAAGAGTGATTCGGTCAGTGACATGGGTCAACTCATGCATATGCTTAGGTTAACAATTATTTGAAGGCTCTACCTTGAAGCCGAGAACGAGATGATATTGTGTTACGACTTCGAAGTCATGGCGCACGCTTGAACAATGAGCCTCTATTGTGTAGATACAAATTGCAATGTTGTGTTAACATATAGCCGAGATATTTAACAATATCCTTGGCTTACATTACATCATATGAATAATGACGTAGAACAATTAGAGAGGGATCTAACGATGGTTCTGACCTCAAGACGCAGTTTCTGAATAGCGGTATTCCAACTTGGATGTCGATGGCATTGCTTAAGACGTCTTGGAGTAGCATTGGTGTCGTGTCAACTCCTATCCCCTCCAGAAATGAGGCAATAAGGACGTTTGGTACTCCTTTAGGTGATGTAATTTTGACTTCTCAATAATGTTCTCTGTGAGAAAGGTGCAACCTTATCACACTCCCAGGAGCAACCCACCTTCTTTTACTACTGTTATAAGTGAGTGGCACACTGTGAATACCCCTTCGTTTGATCAGCATTCAGTGATCAGGTGTCCCACAGAGTATCCACAAGATCTTTCCAGTCGTTTGGAGTATGGAATTCTTTGTGGCTGGTGTGAGGCTATGACAATACCCTGTGACAAAACTAAACAACGTGTAAACGTGTATTTCAATTGGACCGTGGAGTCGTTGAAGGTACCCAGATCATCAGGGACCACGGGCCCAAAAACTCGACTGCCAAAGTTATTCATACAGGAGGCAGTGATGTTAGCAAGATGAGGTCAGAGGATCTTATTTGGAACTACAAGGCTCTTCAAAAATTCGAGCAGTGAACATATCTGGCATCTCTATTTGTTGTGGTTGTTGTTGTTGTTGTTGTTATTATTATTGTTGTTGTTGTTGTTGTTGTTGTTATTGTTGTTGTTGTTGTTGTTGTTGTTGTTGTTGTTGTTGTTGTTGTTGTTGTTGTTGTTTTCAGGCGTCATAACCTTCTGATGGGAATCACTTTGTTTGCAAGGAGAAAGAGGCTTTTACAAACCTCCCTCTGAATGTCTGTAGTGAACCAATTCCTTTCTCAGGAAGAGGCAAATTGGAAGCAAATCTAAGCATACTATGAATAACGATATACGACAAAATATAGAAAGCAAAAACA
>NC_134809.1:36851561-36866561 GCF_046742065.1 Oratosquilla oratoria | reverse complement strand
TAACATATCTTTTTCTGTTCGAAGAATAAGCTGGCTGCGCCTTAGCGTTTCTGGTTTTACTCTCCCGTAACTAACTCCTGGAAATGAGTTTCCTTCCCAGGCTCATTGGCCCCAACGCGCTAGTAGGTTTGCACGCTATGGCAGCTTGAGCTGAATCTAACTCTCGCGTTTACGCTGTTGCTATTTTTTGGTTCCCTTAAATTTTTAGCTCTGCTATACTTCTTTTACAAATACAATGGGTCTGAGCTCGTTAAGCTTTCTAATTTTCTCCAAGAAGTGGTAACCCAACCCGACAAAATAACCCTGTCATTCCTGTATCGGATTTAACGGATTTAATCAATATATAATGTGCCCCATGCTGCCGTAACCACCTTCCGCAAGTTCTACATCTTCAGTCGGACCTTCCCTTCCGTCTGCGTTCCCTTCAGTTCCCTCCTCCTTTGATACGCTGCTTCACCATCCTCCATTCCCTACCGGCTGTTCCATGCAGTTCCCACGAGACAGAAAGCCAATCAGAGTGAGTCGTCCGCCGGGAATTCAACCAATCATTAGGCATTAACCAGACTTCGTTATAAGTTGCAAATGGCTGTACACCTTAAACGAATTTTACATTGCATGTCTTATCATGCATACTCAATTTTAATTATAGTAACTGTTGCCTCCAGTTTCATTGACTGGAAACCTGCAGCGGCTATGTCACAGACTTACAAGTACAACACAAACAGGAGAGGAGCTGGTGGAGGTAAAAAAAAAAAAAAAAGCGGAGATGAGGTCGGTATTAGTAAAAAAAATCTCTACTCCCGCCTTGGAAATGAGTGTCATCAGACTGGGCCGCACCTAAAAATAAAAGCGAGGGAGTTGATGGGTTTTGAAGACGGTGATGATTTCCTTGGACGTCCGTCTAGCACAGTGGTCCCCGAACTAGGGAGGCGTGAGATAGGGACAGGGTGGGTTTGAATCAGTTTGCCAAAGTTTGAAATGTTGCAAGTAAACACGCACACATAAACACACACACACACACACACACACACACACACACACACACACACACACACACACACACACACACACACTGTCACGTCTGAACTCTCTTCCGGGAGGGAAATAGCTGTTGATCACGAGTCCAACACGTGATCCAAGACCATAGTGAATCACACACACACACACACACACACACACACACACACACACACACACACACACACACACACACACACACACACACACACACACACACACACACACACACACACACAGCAACACTATGGACACCAAGTACCAAAAGGAATATAAAGAAATTAGAAAGAATACAAAGAGCAACAACAAAACTAGCACCAACTCTTTCCAAAATGACATATGAACAAAGACTGTCCAAATTAGAATTACCAACTCTGGAACAAAGAAGGGAAAGAGGAGACCTACTAACTATCTATAGAATTATAAAAGGAATGGAATTCTTAGATAAGAATGATTTATTGAAATGGGACAGTGGAAAAACAAGAGGACACGAAAAGAAACTCAAAAAGGATAATTACAGAAGAGATCTGAAAAAAATAGCTTCCCACACAGAGTGATAGATACTTGGAACAAATTAGACAAAGAAACAGTGTGTGCAAACACTATTCAAGATTTTAAGAAAAAACTTGATGCTGAGAGATACAAAGACGGGTCACCACGAGCATAGCTCCCTTCCCGTATAATACATCTAGGTAAATACACACACACACACACACACACACACACACACACACACACACACACACACACACACACACACACACACACACACACATGCACACACACACACACACACACACACACACACACACACACACACACACACATGCACACACACACACACACATGCACACACACACACACACACACACACACACACACACACACACACACACACACACACACACACACACACACACACACACACACACACACACACACATCCACACACACACACACACACACACAAACACACTGTCACGTCTATTATCATACCTGTTTTTGTCCTGTCATTGTGTCCTGAATAAAAATTACTATAGTATTCTTTATTGGTAGGTTTGCGGTATATTGAGAATTTTACACACTTTCATCCATTCTGTGTATAAAAGTACCTAAAAAGGGTAATTTCCAAATCGATCTCTGTTTCTGCAGCAAAAGCTCCCCGTCATCATATCTTGGAGAATCAGGTCATGGGCTTAACAATCGAATAAATGAATACAAAAATTATGTAAAAGCCCACAAACTGTCTAACTGCATAGGGTGACACTTGTGGACAAACATGACTGGGACAATACAAACATACTCAACAAAGGATCTACAAAGCGAATAAGAAAAACAATTGAAGCAGCCTACATTAACACTAATGACGACATTAACAAACAAAGAGAAGGTTTTGTAAAATTAGCAAAACCCATAAGTGTATCCATATTAAAAGAAAACAAAGCCAGAAATATTCAGAGTCAGGTAACAAGATCTCCTAGGCGTCCCATGAGGTGACCCGACTATGCATATAAAGCCTTTATTGTAGAAATGTCGTCAGCTTTGTGATCAAGACACTCCGGGTCGAAATATATGAGTAGAAGCATTGAAATTCTCCCATTTAATCCGCGTCTACTTCCTCCACCTTCAATATAATTTGTCATTATTACGTTTATTCAAAATGTTACACACACACACACACACACACACACACACACACACACACACACACACACACACACACACACACACACACACACACACACATAGTGCAAGAAAGAAATGGATGGGCTGATTGCGCATTCCTAGACTTGCAAAAAGCCTTTGACAAAGTACCACACAGAAAATTACTAAAAAAAAAACTGGAACACATAGGAGGAATACAAGGGAACCTACTAAAATGGATGGAGGACTTCCTGACTGGTAGAAAGATGGGAGTAGTGCTCAGAGAAAAATATTCAGATTGGAAAGAGGTGATCAGTGGAGTACCGCAAGGATCTGTACTGACACCAATAATCTTTGCTATCTATATGAATGACATGGACGAAGACGTGAACTGTTACATGAGCTTCTTTGCTGACGACGCCAAACTGTTAAGGAAAGTAGAAACCGATAAGGACTGTGAAGCACTGCAAGAAGACCTGAATAGGGTATGGAACTGGAGTCAGAAATGGGAAGTGGACTTTAATACTAAGAAGTGTAGCATAATGAAGTTTAGAAAAAGCAAAAACAGAATATCAGGTAAATACACAATTGGAACCAAGGAAGTAAAGAAAGTAGGATCCGAAAAAGATTTGGGAGTAATTATCACAAACGACTTGTCCTATGATAAACAGATTAACAAAATTGTTGGGGAGACTTACAACTTGCTAAGATCAATAAAAGTGACATTTGCATACTTGGACGAAGACATGATAAAAAAAATATTGGTTACATTGATAAGGACTAGACTAGAGTATGCGGCGACATTGTGGTCCCCCAGTACCAAAAAGAATATAAAGAAAATAGAAAGAATCCAAATAGCAGCTACAAAAATGACACCTACACTTGCAAACCTATCATACGAGGAAAGATTGGCTAAACTGGAGTTACCGACACTGGAGCAAAGAAGAGAGAGAGGTGACCTATTGACCATCTACAGAATCATGAAAGGCACAGAGATACTTGATAGAGAGGACTTACTTTACTGGGACAAGTGAAACACAAGAGGACATGGAAAGAAAAAAAAACATAGCTATAGAAGAGAACTGAAGAAAAACAGTTTTCCACATAGAGTTTTGGACACTTGGAACAAACTGGATAATGAAATAGTATGCGCAAAAACCATTCATGAGTTTAAAAGCAAACTAGACACTGCGAGATACAATGGCGGGACACCGCGAGCATAGCTCCCCTTCCCGCAAAATACAACTAGGTAAATACAACTAGGTAAACACACACACACACACACACACACGTCACCACTCTCAGCCAATAAATCGTCTCCATTGCTGTGACGTTACCATTCTCGCTTCGCTCGCAGCCAATCAGTCGTCTCCATTGCCGTGACGTCATCACTCTCGGCCAATCAGTCGACAGCAATTTTGGGATGTAAGGTGATGAGATGTGCAAGGGGAGAATGTGGCAATAAACTGGAAGTGAGTATTAAGGGAGAGAGACTGGAGGAAGTGGAAAACTTTAGATACTTGGGTGCGAATATGGCGGGAAAGGGGGGAGTGGAGGTGGAGGGAGAATGTAGATTGAGAGAAGCAAGTAAATATTATTATCATTATTATCATCATTATCATTATTATTATTATTATTATTATTATTATTATTATTATTATTATTATTATTATTATTATTATTATTATTATTATTATTATTATTATTATTATTATTATTATCATTATGATTATTATTATTATCATTATCATCTTTATTATCATTATGATTATGATTATTATTTTATTATTAATAATAATAATGTTATTATTATTACTATTAGTATTATTATTATTATTATTACTACTATATTATTATTATTATTATTATTATTATTATTATTATTATTATTATTATTATTATTATTATTATTATTATTATTATTATTATTATTATTATTATTATTATTATAATTATAATAATTATTATTATTATTATCATTATTACTATGCTATTATTATTATTACTACTACTATTATTATTATTATTATTATTATTATCGTTATTATTATTATGATCATTATTATTAGTAATTATTATTATTATTATTATTATTATTATTATTATTATTATTATTATTATTATTATTATTATTATTATTATTATTATTATTATTATTATTATTATTACTATTATTATTATTATTATTATTATTACTATTATTATTATTATCATCATTATTCACGTTATTTTCATTATATGTAGTAGTATTAGCAGTAGTAGTAGTAATACATAAGAACATAAGAATGAAGGAGACTTCAGGAGACCATAAGGCCTACACTAGGCAGCTCCGTATCCATCACCACCTGTCATCCCCATCCATAAAGTTGTCTAATCGTTTCTTAAAACAACTGATAGTTTCAGCGCTTACTACATGGTTACTAAGTCTATTCCATTCGTCGACCACCCCATTAGTAAACCAATTCTTGCCTATTCCCTTCCTAAATCTAAATTTGTGCATCACTCTTTTTAAAGCCTTTGATCCACTTGAACATCTCTATCAGATCACCCCGCACTCTGCATCTTGCCAGAGAGTGTAAGTTAAGTGCCTAAGCCTCTCTTCGTAAGGCGAATTTCTGAGTCATTTTGGTCATTCTTCTCTGTACTGATTCTAGTGAATTGATGTCCATTCTATAGTGGTAGTGGTAGTAGTAGTAGTAGTAGTAGTAGTAGTAGTAGTAGTAGTAGTAGTAGTAGTAGTAGTAGTAGTAGTAGTAGTAGTAGTAGTAGTAGTAGTAGTAGTAGCAGCAGTAGTAGTAATAGGTTGGCTTTCTTTGACATGCGAATATTTGATCTGAAGGCCCCCTGTTACAATGAGGCATCCCACTCCCGGAACGAGTATGAGAAAATCAGGATGTACTGTACGATGAGCGTATACAAAATGTAGACCAAGGCTCATTCACTCCTAAAACCTTCACGACTTCAGGTGGGGTGGGTCTTTGAGCAAAGGCATTCTACGCTCGTCTGATAAAGGTGATGGCTGAAAAGAAACAACAACCAAAAAGCAGGGCAGCATTGTTTCATGGATGAGATGTAGACTGTCATTCTCACTCCTAAGATCAGCCCTCCTATGCCTGAGAGGTACCAGGTCCCCACCGCCCAAATCAGAACATGTGCAAAACCTAGATTTTGAGCAGACGGTTGTAGACAGTAGGATAAAGAAACTTCTGTATTAGGCCTCATTAAAATAATAGATAAAAGGGTCGTCGACCACAGTCATTGGCGGGAGAGGGGCCAATGAACTGCGTCTGTGGGGGACAGATCCTGATTGCTTCCATCACACAGTTCCACGAGGGTGGAGATCGTTTATAATAAAAAATAAATAAATGAAAAATAATAAAAAGTAGTGGTAGTAGTAGTAGTAGTAGTAGTAGTAGTAGTAGTAGTAGTAGTAGTAGTAGTAGTAGTAGTAGTAGTAGTAGTAGTAGTAGTAGTAGTAGTAGAAGTGGCGAGCGTGCTTAGATCATGAGCACGTACGCAGCGGGGGTCGTCGGCAGCAGCAGCAGCAGCAGAAGAGCGCAGGGAAAGGAAAGGAAAGGAAACGGAAAGAGAGGAAGGAAGGCAGGCAGGCAACACGCCACACACCCTCTCTCCCTCCCTCCCTCCACCCAACCCAATCCAAACCACCCTTACCTGCCTTCATTCTCATGCCGACCGACCAACTAACTAGTACCAACTTTTGTACTAGGCATTATCAAAAATAAATAAATAAATAGACAAATAAAAAGGTCGTCGACCACAGTCATTGGCGGGAGAGGGGCCAATGAACTGTGTCTGTGGAAGACAGACCCTGCTGCTTCCAGCAAAAAAAAAGTAGGAGTAGTAGTAGTAGTAGTAGTAGTAAAAGTAGTAGTAGTAGTAGTAGTAGTAGTAGTAGTAGTAGTAGTAGTAGTAGTAGTAGTAGTAGTAGTAGTAGTAGTAGTAGTAGTAGTAGTAGTAGTAGTAGTAGTAGTAGTAGTAGTAGTAGTAGTAGTAGTAGTAGCAGTAGTAGTAATAGTAGTATCAATGGTTTTAGTACTAGTAATAGTAGTAGCAACAGTGGTAGTAATAGTAGTAGTAGCAATGGTTTTAGTACTAGTAATAGTAGTAGCAACAGTGGTAGTTGTGGTAGTAGCATTAGTAGTAGTATCAGTAGTTGTACTACTACTACTACTACTACTACTACTACTACTAGTAGTAGTAGTAGTAGTAGTAGTAGTAGTAGTAGTAGTAGTAGTAGTAGTAGTAGTAGTAGTAGTAGTAGTAGTAGTAAGTAGTAGTAGTAGTTATAGTAGTAGTAAAAAGAACTTACAGGTACCATTACATTGAGGTATGGATGATGGGATGATACCTTACAGATGCTCTTGTGGTATACAGTTCGATCCAAACCATGCGATGATATACAAACAGGGTGGATTTATTTGCATGAGACATGTCAAAGTAAGGGATCTCACGGCCCAAATGCTTCGTGAGGTTTGTAGGAATGTGGCCGTCGAACCAACACCACTCACCTAAGGAGAGTAAAATTTCAGGCATTGCACTTCCAACATGCGCTTCGAGTCGTTACTCCAACTTTCGTGGGCGGGGAGTTGGGGGTGTGTATGCATGTAAGGTCACAGCATTACCCATAGATCGCTCATACGAGCTCTGAGCTCTCTTCCGGGAGGGAAATAGCTGTCGATCACGAGTCCAACACGTGATCCAAAGGCCAAGGAGAAGCGCGAGCAGATGTTAGCGCAAGAGGCTTTTGGACATGAGGACAATTGGTCTTCCTTGACATACGAATATTTAATTCAATGGCCTCCTGTTACAAGGACCTAGCTGTTGAGGCGCCCTACTCCCAAAATGTGAGGGAAAAAGTCAGGATGTTCAAGGAGCGTGTTTAGAATGTGGACCAGGGCTCATTCATCCCGGTGGCATTCACGACTTCAGGCGGGATTAGTCTAAGGGCAAAGACATTCTCGTGCGTTTAGCAGAGGTGAGAGTATAGCAGAAACTACAACAAAAGAGCAGTATTGTGGAATGGATGATATATAGACTATCATTCTTATTCTTAAGATCTCTCTTATGTCTAAGAGGTACTAGGTTCCCATCCCTTAAAAAGAAAAGCAATAGTAGTAGTAGTAGTAACAGTAGTAGTAGTAGTACTATTGGTAGTAGTAGAAGTAGTAGTGGTAGTATTCAGATATATTCCACTCAGAGCAAATATCTAATGCTTATTCTTCTTCTTCTTTTTTTTTGTAAATTGGTGTTGTGATAGTATGGAGTATACATGGATGATGAATGTAATGGTGTGGAATTGTTGTGATCCTATGAAACACGATGGTTGTATTTTTTGGTGATATCGTGGTAGTAATTTGTATCGCGGTATAGATTGTGACAGTTATTGTAGCAGAGATCGCTTATACCTTTATTCTCTCTCTCTCTCTCTCTCTCTCTCTCTCTCTCTCTCTCTCTCTCTCTCTCTCTCTCTCTCTCTCTCTCTCTCTATGTTTATAGTTTTTCCTAAGGTTTGGGAGGAAGGTGCTTGAGGTAGTAGCAACGTGGAAGTCAAAATGTGTAATACCAAAGGTCGTTTTTGAACATCACTTTGGTTCTCAGCACTCCCAAGTATTGCTATGAAAAAGGTGAAATGGTCGTAAATCGTCCAATAAAATGGTTTCGCCCTAACCCTCGTTCGCGACCAAGGGCTATCCTTCGATACCGAGGTAATTCGGATATAAATAACAGCGTGTAATGGAAGATGTTAGTCATCACAGGAAACTGTTTATTTTTCTTGCAGAGAATAAATTATAATAATATCTTAAGCCTTCAGTGATCAATTATTTCGCAAGTCAACAACGCACACAAGCAAGTGTCCAATATACAGCCCGTCTACAATGTATTGTACATGAGGCTTACTTGGAGCAGTTGTAACAACGCAAATTATTACTGGTCTTCACACACCACTACGCTCCACTGCGCTGGCTCTGATGCCTCCGCCGACGCGCCGGTCTGATGCTCTGTGTTGCCAACCGGCGGCCCGCCTGCCTTTGTCTGACTGTCTGTCTGTCTCTGTCTCTGAATGGGTCTCGCTGCCTGGCGGCTCTCATCGACTCTTTTTGCTTCTCGTTTCTCCCATTATAATCTGTATCCCATTCGTTTGTCACAGTTCTGTCCTACAGGTTTCATCATTTGGTTTACCACAGTACTATGAATGAATGAATGAATGAATGAATGAATGAATGAATGAATGAATTGTTTACTTGTTCGTTTGCTTATTTACTTACTTGCTTATTTGCTTGCTTGAATACTTGCTTACTTGCGTCTTTGCTCGTTTGCTTGGTTGCTTAGTTATTACTGAATGATTGGATAAGTAAGTGAACATTCGATCAATTGATTGATTGAATCATGGAGTTAGTGATTGGGTTATTTTGTTTTTGTGCATTTGTTCACATTTCAATTCCTCATTTAGTAACTTTTCATTTACTCATCACTCTTCTATACATGAAATATAATAATTGCTGTTCATTAGTGGCATATGTACCTTCCTATTGTTTTATTATCTTATCTTTTTACTTATTAGTATAATTATGTATATCATATATCTATCGTTTATCTATTCAGTGTTCTAATTACCTAATCAAATATGGATGCACCTTACTATATATATATGTATATATATATATATATATATATATATATATATATATATATATATATATATATGTGTGTGTGTGTGTGTGTGTGTGTGTGTGTGTATCAATTTACACATTGAATATATATAAGATTAATCTGTTCCTGTTTTAATTATTTGACGTTTTATTGTCTATTTATTATCTATCTATCTATCTATCTATCTATCTATATATATATATATATATATATATATATATATATATATATATGTATCAATTTACACATTGAATATATATAAGATTAATCTGTTCCTATGTTTTAATTATTTGACGTTTTATTGTCATTTATTATCTATCTATCTATCTATCTATCTATATATATATATATATATATATATATACATATGTATGCCTACATACATACATACTCACATACATACATACATTCATACATGTATACATACATACATACATATACTAAAGACTTTTCCCCCCTTACAAGGGAAGTAGCTAAAAGACAAAGGCATAGAAAACACGCCCACCAATTCCATCCCCTACATACTCCACTCCACTATACCCTCTTCCCTCCCTCTCATCTTACCATCTCCAGGATGATGGGTCATCTCTGCATCTTGTCCACTACCCTGGGTCAGAAGCAGTATCGCAAGACGCAGCACATCCACAGCAAGGCCGCTTCATTAATTCGGCGAACCCCCCCACACTTTTCGTCCCCTCATTCAGAAAAAGAGACGGGGAGAAATCCCTTCGGGCTGCGTCAATTTATTTCTCACACATATTCCCTCACCCCCCATCCCCATATATATATATATATATATATATATATATTATATATATATATATGTATATATATATATATATGTATGTATATGTATATATATATATTCTTGCAGGCAGACGAGGTTAAAAGCTATTGAAGATTCATTTTTGATTATCTTCTTGCGTATAGTCTCTATACGACGAATATTTGACATCATTTTCTTTAAGTCTGTTTAGATCTCTTATATTGGCCGACGTTTCGGAACTCTCTTGTTCCATCTTCTAGGGCGATTTGTTGTGTCAAGTTTTCTGTGTAGATTATATATATATGATGTACGGATCATGGACACTGTGTCGAGGAAAATTTGGATGCTCATTGGTGCGTTGTTTTCACTCGCGGGGGGGTGGTCTCTCCCAGTGGGCGAAGCGATGAGGTTCGTTGGTCGCTTAGCACTTATTCTTTTGCTAGATGGTCTTCCACCTGGATGTTAATTGATGGCTGCTTTGCTTGAATGTAGAGTGCTTCAAGGAATAGCAACCTTCGTGGATCTCCTTCTCTGTCAATGATTGTTGTGTTGTGATCCAGATCTTTTCTTGTTAGTGGTCTGTTGAGTTTGGTAGTGTTGTGGGACTTTATGGATCCGTTACTCAAATGGCATGTCAGGCGTCTTGTAAGCTTAGTGGTTGTCATACCAATGTAAGAGTGAGGTCCACACTCCTCACTATTGCAGCTGTATTGGTATACAACATGGTCTTCTTGTAACTCTGTTTTCGTTGTGTTGGGGCGATTACGTATCATTAGTTGGGATGTCTTCTTTGTCTTGTAATATATGATGATCTGGATGTGTTTTGCTGGGTCGGTGGGTAGTACATTTTTGTGAATAATGTCCTTTATGATCTTCTCGTCTGCTTTGTATTCTGTGGACATATGGCTTTTGTAGTAGATTTTTATAGGTTTGTTTTCGCTTGTGGTGTTTCTGTCTTCGTCGGTGTACCATTTGTTTAAATGTGTTTGTATTGCTTGTGATACATCTGAATTTGCGTATCCATTGTTGATAAGTACTTGTGTGATTCTCTCCAGTTCTTGGTGGGTTTGTGTTCAGGTGGAGCAATGTGAGAGGGCCCTTCTAACGTAAGCGCCGATGGTGGATTGTAGGTAGCGCTTCGGGCACTCGCTATTTCCGTTTAAGCAGAGTCCAGTGTTTGTCGGTTTGGTGTATACTGTAGTTACGAAGCCTGTATTTCGAGCGGTGACGAGGACATCAAGGAAGGGGAGGCATCCATTATTTTCTTCTTCGTAAGTAAAGTTGAGGTCTGAGGCTGCGATGAATCGATTCTTCAGGTCTTGTAGTTCATCGATATCTTTTAATTGTACGAAGATATCATCCACGTATCTACAGTATAATGAGGGTCGAGCTGTTGCGAGGACCTCGGTTTCAATGGTACCCATGTAAAAGTTGGCAAATAAGACACCGAGAGGGCTTCCCATTGCTACACCGTCGATCTGCTTGTAAAGCTGCCCACTGGGAGAGGTGAAGGGGGCCTCTTTTGTACAAGTTTCGAGTAGTTTTTTCAAGGTGTTTTCTGGGATGTCAAGAGGCTTTGTGCCATTGCTGTGGTACACTCGTTTTAAGATGAAATCGATGGTCTTATTTATTGGGACGTGGGTAAAGAGACTTCCACATCCAGCGATGCGATGGAGGCATTTTCTACTGGAGGAGCATCCCTTAAGATTTCCAGGAAATCAGAGGCTGAAGTAAGTGTGTATGTGCTTGGGACGTAAGGAGCTCATTTAGTTTCTTTGCTATGGGGTATGTGGCGGTAGGTATTTGTGAAATGATGGGCCTTATGGGATTGCCTTCTTTGTGTGTCTTGATGTTGCCAAAGGCATATCCTGGTGTGTACTCGCCAGTGAGCTTCGGGAATCTTTGGCTTCCGGTTTTTGCGTGGATACTTGAGATGAGGTTGTTCAGTTTCTTTTTAATGGCCTCGGTTGGGTTGCGTGTTATCTTCATGAATTTGGTGGTGTCATTGAATATGGTGTTCATCTTTTGGATATACTCTTCTTTGCTGATGATAACATAGGCGGCGGTCTTATCAGCCCGTCTGATGGTAATGTCTGGGTTCTCGCGTAGTTGCTTTGCGGCGATGTGATGGTATTTATTAATCAGCTTACTATGGTAAGTTCCTCGGGTTTTTCCAGCTTCAGCAAGAAGGGATGGTTGAAGATCTGGGTTAGTGCTAACTTGTCCAGTCTGTTCAAGTTGTTGAATATCATCGAGGAGGACTTCTATCTCAAGTCGCTTTCGGTGTGGTTGTGGCTTCGAGAGGAAGTGGCAGTTGAGTCCCATATTTAACAGTTCTTCTTGATCTTTTGTGGGGACGTAGTTGGTGAGATTCACATAGCCCGCTGGAGGCCGGGGAAGTTTTATGTTACCCCCATATAGCTTGGTTAGTTTTTTCACCATACCGCTTTCCACTCCTTTGCGGTGTTGATCGTAGATTGCTTGTAGTTTGATGTTAATCTCTCTTTTAAGGTCAGTTGGAGCTTTCGTTTCGTTCCATTTCTTCTCTAGATTTCTCACTTCCTCTAGCTGAGAGTGTATCATCTCCCTTTTCTCTTCTATTTGACGCTCAACTAGTTCTCTCCGGAACTTGTGAGTGAACTTTTCATTTCTGGCTTTCTCGTCGTGAAGTTTAATTTTTGTGTAGCCAGGTAGGATATTTTCTTGCAGGCAGACGAGGTTAAAAGCTTTTGAAGATTCATTTTTGATTATCTTCTTGCGTATACTCTCTATACGACGAACAGTGTCCATGATCCGTACATCATATATATATATAATCTACACAGAAAACTTGACACAACAAATCGCCCTAGAAGATGGAACGAGAGAGTTCCGAAACGTCGGCCAATATAAGAGATCTCCTAAACAGACTTACAGAAAATGATAAGTCAAATATTCGTCGTATAGAGACTATACGCAAGAAGATAATCAAAAATGAATATATATATATATATATATATATATATATATATATATATATATATATATATATATATATATAAGTATAGCTTATTTTAGGATTAGAAATGGAGAGAGTGAGTGGTTTGAGGTAAATGTGGAACTTCGTCAGGGATGTGTTATGTCCCACTGGCTGTTTAATTTATACATGGGTGGGGTTGGTGCGAGAGGTAAATACAAGGGTAGTGGGTCAGGGATTGGAGATTGCGGGGGGTAATCTAACAGAGGTGTCCAAGTGGATCAAGGGCTTTAATAAGGGTGATGCTGACAAGATCATCATTTCATTAAGACAACAGGACATGACTCGTAGTAATGGATTTAAATTGGACAAATTTAGATTTAAGGAGGAAATAGGCAAGAACTGGTTTACCAGTAGAGTGGTCAACGAATGGAATAGGCTTAGTAACCTTGATGTAGTGAGCGCTGAAAATATCAATTAATTTAAGAGAAGGTTATATAGCTTTATGGATGGGGATGATAGGTGGTAATGGACATACAACTGCCTGGTGTAGGCCTTATGGTCTCTTACAGTCTCGTTCTTTTTCATGTTCCTATGTTTTTATATTTGGGTATATGAAAGGATTGATTGTGCCCACTGCAATATATGTAGCAGAGATTCAGAATTCAAGGAAGACAAAAAAGAAAAGCCTAAAAGTGTTTGAAATTAAGTGTTTGAGAATTATGTACGGAGTTGCGAGGAGTGATAGAGTGAGAGAAGTGAAGGTGAAGCGAAGAACAGAGGCGGAAAGTGAGTTCTCGGATAGACTAGATCAAAGAGTGCCAAGGTGGTTTGGACATATGGAATGAAGGAATGAATAATTGACTTGGACTCTGAGGAAGGTGTAAAGGAAGACCCTAAGAATGTTTGAAATGAAGTGTTTGAGAAGTATGGTAGGTGTTACGAGTACTGCCAGAGTGATAGGTGTAAAGGTGAGGCAGAGAACGAGATGGAAAGAGAATTGTCGGATAGAGTAGATTAAAGAGGGCAGAGATGGTTTTGGCCTGCGAAAAGAATGAGTGAGGAAAGATTAGCAAAAATAAGTGTATAAAGATTAAGTAAATGGAGTGAATTTCAGAGGAAGAACAAGAAAGAAGTTGATGGAGGAGACGTTAGATGCAAGAGGAATATCTGCCGAGCAAGAAAAAGAAGTGCAAAGGATAGAAGTTGTAGAGAGGTACGTTGTAACTGGATATATAGGCTGATTTTTTTTTTTTTTTTTTTTTTTTTTTTTTTATACATTGTAAATTTCTCAAGTGGATGATGTGATACGGGAGGCTCTATATAATGAAGAAATGAAGATAAACCAACCCCGGGTGTTGTGCCCTGCTGTGTAGCCATTGCATCTCACTGCATCACCTTTTACCCAAACGATGTGGTGGGGGCCAATGATGACTTTTCATCCACGATGTGTTATGATAGGAAACCCTAAGACCCCACTAGCTCTGATTGATCATTGTTCTAAATTGCCCCCCACATCATCATAAAATAACAGCCGTCTTTTACTGTTGCCTGTAATATTTTCAAACCAAATTCATGGTCACAGAGTCTACAGCAGCGTTTCTCAACCAAGGTTCCCCGGAACCCTAAGGTTCCGCAAAAGGTCCCTAAGGGTTCAAAGAATTACAAAGGTGGAACATGCCGACAGGAGACCTTTTGGTCCATATCTAGGTCGGATGCGAAAAAAATCATAATAATGAAAAAAAAGGATAAATAAAAACAATAATAATGTAAATAACAGATAAAATAAATAAATGCATAGACATATAGATAAAATAAATAAATGCATAGGTAAACAAGTGAGATAAGCTAATGCACTTTCGATTTTTGATTTTCATATACGTAATATAATTAAACACGCACGACATATTATTGGTCATTGTAATAATGTAATATAGACATCATC
>NC_134809.1:36829061-36846561 GCF_046742065.1 Oratosquilla oratoria | reverse complement strand
AGGGATGGAGGCACGTTCTTCAGATTTTTCTACACTTCCTCAACATCTATGAACTTCTACGCATAGAAGGTCTGGCGGAAGAAAGTGGACATGGCCGTGCGAGGGAGTGAGGGCGCAGAATTGCTTGGTGGAACAGAGGGGCCCAAGAGCGAAGAGGGGATGGAGGTGCAGAGGATGGAGGATGGGGGAGTTAGAATGAGGCGCCAAACCCCTCTACGCCACTACCATTGCACAATTCCCCCACCCAGTCTCTTAGTCCCTCTGTGTAACCACCCCTCCTTCCCTTCACTTTCAGTTCCTATTCCCGTAATCTACAACCCTCTCAGCCCCTCTACATCCCTACAACATACTCCTTTCCCATTCAGGCCTTCTTTGCCCACAACTCGTCTTTTCACCAACATTCAATATTTTCTTCCTGCTCCCCTCCTTAGTTCTTCTTAGCCTCCACCTCATGTCCCCTTAGTCCCCGCCCCTTTTATGTTTCCAACACATTTCTCCCATCTCCACCTTTGCTACATTTCCCCTTCAGAACTCCGTTTCAACCCTACTTCCTCATTCAACCCATTTGTGGTCCGACGCAACTCCCTTTCTACCAAATCCTTCTACTCTTCGTCTCATATCCTCTCTTAGCTATCCGACGGTTTTCAATGAGCTACAAGACCTCTCGGTCCATAACGAAGTCAGATGAAAAAATGTGAATAAAATAAAGAAGTAAACAAACGCCTGCGGAGCAAAATGAAATAACTAAATGGAAGACATTGCAGCATTTTGTTTAAGTGTTTACACGACTGAACCATAAAGCTTCTAAATGTACTACACTCCATCGTCTCGGCGGGGATTTTATTCCATTCACTGATTATGCTGTTCGCGATTTTTTTTTTCTTATCTATCTTTAAATTAAATCTACATCCTGATAGCCTAAATCCATTATTTCTCGCCTGGTTAATATCTAGTGTGGACTTATATATAATTCTAATCCTATTTGTGCCCTTCAAAATCTTGAAGACTTGTATCGAGTCTCCCCTGAGTCTCCGCTCTTTAGGGGAAATAGGTTCAATTTTTTTTTTTTTTTTTTTTTTTTATGTTATATGTTGTATCACTTTTAAAGTTCGCCACTGGACATTTTCCAATTTGTCAATATCCTCAATGTGATTTGTGGACCATGCAGAAACAACTTATTTCAAATATGAAGGAATTAATGATTTATGTAATTAGTTGATGTCCCGTTATACTAGAAATCAAAAGATCATGTCATCAGTTCCAGGAACTTATCAACTATCTCTGAGGTTGAAATACAATGTTCAGATGATTTAAGATCGTTAGTTATAATTTCTATCAAAATTCTTTTCATATTCCATCTTTCCAAAATAATTTGTTGTCGTATTTAGTATACAACTTTACATTTACCTGGGTTCAGATATTCCATCTTTCCAAAATAATTTGTTGTTGTAATTTGTAGTTTAGACTTACCTGGGTTCAGATTCATTAGCCACTTTTAAGGTTATTGCTTTAGTTTATCTAAATTACAACTTCTTATCAGCAGCAAAATTTTATTCCGAAGTGACCCAAAAGTGAAGCCGCGAGTAACGCCAAATCTTCCCAACTAGTTCTACCATTCAGGATAGCTCGCTGTTTACGATTCAACTGTGTAAGTTACCTTTGATTACACAAGAAGCGAATTTAGAACAATATGGACAATATCAAAGGATTTTCACAGTCCAGATATGTTGAATCTGCACTTTTTTTTATATAGTTTCAGGTCGTCATTTATTAGATACCTGTGTAAGACGACACTTTTTATAATTGTTTGTATAGTAGTCAGGTGAGGCAGCTGTCCTACTGGTACCATGTAACATAGTGCTATCTACCGCATGGCCGGATTATCGGCAACTAAACAGGCTCCCTAATTGTCCCGCCAGTGGGGAAGGCGTGTCGGATACCCAGGAGAAAAAAGAATAATATCAAAAGAGCAGATGAACTCTTAGACTCAATGGCCATCCAACCCCTTTATGGATCCCTAACCCACGTGTTTGCCTTGTGTGGGATCCCTGCAGGGCCTAGAGACGGAAGTTCAGGAGGCTGAGGGATGTATTAATGCAGCGGTTCCACTGAGGTGTTTCCCTAGGACTAGTAACACACCTCTTTGGTCCACTATTCAGGCCAGGACGGATGACCCCTCTTGGCTTGGAGAGAGAAATCGGCTAGGCTGCCTGACTTGAATTTTTTGATTAGGTAAGCCCTAAGTCAAGCAGCTACCGCCTGGGCCGACACAGCATGGTCCGCGGCTACCCCCCCCCCTCTTGGTGGTGTGTGCGCATACTCTCCCATGACCCCTGGGACTATTGGGTTAATGTGTACTCAAATCCTGGTCTCCCCTCGTTGGGTTCGGTGATCGGAGTATAGGAGGATGAAAAATAGACATTTGTACAAGGTAACCATATCTAATACCTATATTGGGGGTGGGTTTGCAAACTACTGTCAAAATCCCCAAGCCTGCTGTGCGGGTTACCGAAGTGTTGCAAATGAGGTACGAACACGTCGAGCCAAGTCTGGGGTGAACCTCCAGCGGGCTCTTCGTGTTGGCGCCTGGAACATTCTTTCTCTATCCCAAGACAACCGACTACCCTTTTTATCGGCGGATCTCAGGAAGATTAGATTGTATATACTGATTCTTTCAGAGGTAAGAGGACCTATTTCTAACCAGGCCCCATCGATGGGGCTCACCTCGAGTGACTAGTTGTAAGAATAACTAGCCGACTACACCACGTCGTTGAAAAGGTTACCCCGCTTGATGAGCATATGATCCTGATGAGGCTGAAGTACACCTTGGGCTTCATCTCTCTTATTGCAGAATGTGCCCCTACTGAGGCGTATGAATTTGAAGAGGGAGGGGGGTTGTTCTATGCCAAGCCTGAATCTACAGTTGACCAGTGCTCGTCACGAGATACACTTATTGTTTTGGGTGTCTTTAATGTGGTTATTGGCATCAACAGAGCTGACTAGAAAACGTGTATTAGCCCACTGTTAGAACTTGCTTGGAAGTCTTACAGAACCGTAGCTTTATCGGAATGCTGAATACTTTAGAACTGATAATAGATTTGTGGTCGCAACTCCGAGATTGCCTATCAATTCTAGGAGAATCTCAAGATGTAAACTATCTGGGTTTCATCTGGAGAAGCTCATGAATGATACGTGTGCCCAGGAGTGTGTGGTAACAATCTCTAATTGGTTTGAAGTACTTGCCACTCTTGAGGATCCTGAAAATAATTGGAACTCCTTTAAACATGAAAATCTGAAAGCTGGCGAGGAGTGCAATGGAAAGAGTTCAAGGTTGAAGAGTGGTGTGGCGTCGTGAGAGACACTAGAGGGCCGCTCTAGCTGCCAGAATGGTTGAGGAACTGAACCAATACAAAACTCAGAAATTGCTGACTAGAGCGATTTGGACAATGGGATTAATAGTGATTTTACTAAGTTTGCGGACGACACTAAAATAGGACGCCTAATTAGGTCAGGAGACGACGCCGAGATTCTGCAGGATGATCTTAAATTATTTACATGGTCGGTGAAATGGCAAATAAACTTCAATATCCCTAAGTGTAGTGTGTTAAACGTAGGGCTACACAACCCCGAAAACAGATATAGTTTAGGTAACACGTTTTTAGAGAAAACTGAGTGCGAGAGAGACTTGGGAGTTCTAGTGAGTCCTGACTTCAAATCCAGGAAACAGTGCATTAGCGCCAGGAATAAAGCTAACAGAGCATTAGGTTTCATTGCTAGGACAGTTACGAACACAAGTGCAGAGGTAATTATCAAACTCTATCTAACGTTAGTTAGAACTATCCTTGACTATGCGTTACAGTTTTGGTCTCCGTCTTATAAAATGGACATCAGTTCACTAAAATTAGTACAGACGAGAATGACCAAAATGATACATGGGCTCAGAATTTTTTTTTACGAAAACAGACTTAGTCACCTTAACTTACACTCTCTGGAAAGACGCAGAGTGAGGGGTGATCTAATAGAGGTGTTCAAGTGGATCAAAGACTTTAACAAGGGTGATGCAAACAAGGTCATCATATTAAGACGACAGGGCAGGACTCGCAGTAATGGATTTAAACTGGACAAATTTAGATTTAATAAGGAAATAGGCAAGAATTGGTTTACTAACAAGGTGGTCAACGAATGGAATAGACTTAGTAATCATGTAGTGAGCGCTGAAACTATCGGTAAAGGACATGGAACTGCCTAGTGTAGGCCTTATGGTCTCTTGCAGTCTCCTTTATTCTTATGTTCTTATGTTATGTTTTCATGAGGATGGATAAAGAGAAATACATCAGGGAAATCATTGAGGATGTCGAGGGCTATTCTAATGCAAATGACCTCAGACCTGCTTACCGAGCCCTGAAAAAACTATGCTATAAATCTGTAACACAGAAGAGAACAGTCTGATCAGCTGATGGCGAACTAGTGTCCTGCCCTTTTGAGCAGTTGCCCGTGAGTAATCCTCCAATCGCATAGCTCCCCATTAGTGGATCTCTTATTGCTCCAACGACAAGGCTTGTTATTGACGGAGTGTGAACTGCTCGCAAGGCTAAAGAGGAAGCCTGTCACCAGTGGTCGTGTCATGGCGTGAATATATTTAGGTCAGGTCGTCTGCTGAGAGAACCTACGCTGAAACATGACGGAAATATCTGAGCTCATTGTGTTACAAACTCTCAACTGCATCGATGGTCGACATTTGAACCTGCTGTTTTTCTTGTCGTCCGTATCTCCTCTTTTATTCCAGTAGTTAAAAATCCGTCACAGATCCGAAAGGAATAGCCGAGCTCCCGATGGCTCACTTCGACTCGAAGCTTAGCTGTAATTCTGTGGTTGGGTGATCGCACGAACGACTACACGATTCTGACAGGTATTACTTTTCACTGCATGGATATTGAAAGAATGGTGAAGGATGTATCGCCTAGGCCCACACAGCAGAACTAAACATCTTAATGTATTTCCCCTGTTCTTTAGGGAAGCTTTGGTTATTCTAACTTCAAAAAAGAGTGCTGCTTCCAGGTTTCTCTTCTGATCCGGGTACTTTCCTGCATGCTGGTGGGTAATGAGCATTATACCGCTTCCCAAGGGGCCAGAACCTACTGAAGTTACTAACTACCGACCAATTATAATGACTCCGATCTTGTCAAAGCTTTTCGAGCATTTCTTGTCTGCTCACCTTTTTCATATCTTGGAAGCCTTCCATTTATTGCCAGGCAATCAGTTCGCCTATCACATAGGTTTTGGAACAACTGATGCTTTATTTCCCACGAACTTCAGTGGGTTCTTGACTGGTAACAAAGTTGATGTGGTGCAAATGGATTTGTCAGCAGCGTTTGACCGTGTCACTCATGAAGGCCTGTTGTCTAAGTTGAAAAATCTCGAGACTGGTGGGCTGGTACTATCCAATGTGAATCAATTCTTAAATGAGCATTCTCACTATGTCAATATCGATGGTTGCTTTAGCAATTGGCAATGGGAGCACTAAGTCGTGATGGCAGTAGTATGTGTATACTTTTTAAGATTGGAGATAATCCCTTCCATCCGCAATATTGTTTTCTTCCATGACTACATGTATCGGCTAGGAATACGCGCCCTCTGTCATCTAAGTATTTGTTCTGTTTATTGTAAATCCGTTGTCGCATCAGCCTGTTCCAACGTTGCTTTTTGCCTTTTGTTATACACTTTTGAATCCTGTTGGATAAGGATGCTTGAATAAACAGTGATATTTACTCTTCGAGGTGCGAAGCAGTTTTTGTTTTCCTGTTGATGGTGTCATGTGTTGATTTTACTCCTCTATACTTTATCTGTTGTCTTTTTATGTGTTCTACGTAGTTGTTGCATGTTATCTTTCACATTTTCCTTGTATTTTTTATATCTTTATCACCAGCTGCATATCTAATCGATACGCACCATGCCAGCAATCATAACAACCGGATTGACTGGAGAAAGGCCAAACTTGTGTTCAAGTCGAGTCGTGGTTTTAGGAGGAAGATCATTGAATCAGTCTTTATCAGAGAAATTCATAACTTCAACATCTAGAAAGGACAACGGTTTCCAGACATAATTTCATACTTGAGGGATATGGATAAGGTAAAAAAAAAAAAAAAAAAAAAAAAATACGATGACGGTGGGTGTTATACACCTGCCGTGTCTCTTGATAGAGATGAACTTAGGTCGTTAGTGGGCGTGAATCAGGTCCCTGGTGGAGAGGAGATGGGTAGTCGCAATTGCGTGGTCTGTAGGTTCCAGTGGAGGTTGGGTCCGACTAGAAGGATGAGGAAGAAAGGGTGCGTTATCTCCAAGCACTGGGAGCTTGTATTGCCAACCACCGAGTCAACGGATTACTGGGCTGTAAATGTCTATGATTAACACTGTTAATCACTCTATTTTGCACTGTATTGTACGTAGGAGCAAATATGAATGTTCGTCAGCTTGGTTTATGTCTTGAGCGCTCGTGAGAAATATGACACCTTTTGCTGGCAGACGATTCATTTCGGTCACTGCGGGTGTTCGCACGGGACGGCAAAATCGAGGTACCATTGTGGTGAGAAGGTAAGGCACTAAAGGGCTATTCGGAGGACTGACTAGAGCTAATACCGCTGCCACCAATCTGATGTTTCCATGCCGGTTCAAGAAATAACCAAGTGCCTTAAGTCCCTTCTGTTTACAAGCACTTTACAAACTAGTGGCCCGTAGGCTCACTCGCCAGACTAATTGGTCCTTCAACCAGCCCGGTGCGTAGCAGGTCAAGCTGCTGATCTGTCATTTCTAATTACATGAGATGCCAAGTCTGAATTACAACGTAGTTGTTGTACATTACACCATTGTCTAAGACGTGGCTGTGAATTATATATTTTCAATAAATGTGTGTGGTTGTGTTTGGTGATGAGTCACGTATCTACGTACATCATCGCTGAGAGTATAGTGGTTATGAGGGTGGTTAGTGATATCAGGCATCTATCCTGATCATGTATCCATCATGAGGTCACTGCGTGATAGGATTATTTCCTGTGCATGAACACGTGAGGGATGTGTATCATGGTGATGCGTGGATGTGTATTTTATGTGTGGTTACTATATATTGTATATATGTATATATACATGTATATACATACATATATATATATATTATATATATATATATATATATATATATATATATATATATATATATATATATATATATATATATATATATATATATATGGGGGGTATATTAACCTTGACACCTTGACGTGATTCGATAGAGAGGAAATCTCTGGAGAGTCATCTATATTGAACAGGTTTTGTAAAAAATAAATAAATAAATAAATAAAACACAGAGCAGCTCGCACGCGTACACAGTCGCAGGACCCACTGCTAACTGGCACGTCCCTGATGGCGAACAGGGAAATTCCTCATAGATATATGGGGCACCGTAATAATGACGGCGTGGACCACTGCGCACTCTATAGATATATAGGGCTCCACTGAATATACTGAATAAGGTGACACCAAAGAAATATCTCACCAGAAACAAGTTAGCAGGGAGGTGAAATTACTGAAAAAATTCCTTCATAGTAAAAATGAATTGCACAACCAAAAGAAAACCGGGCATTCCTGTTGGATCATCCTTTCCTACAGGTTCAACCGCATTGCCTTGTGTACTTGCGGGTAGTGTGCCATCGAATATAAGCACTGTCCAAGCAGATCCAAACTCTTGGATATTAAACAACATGAAGAAAATGAAGACCTATACTTACAACTTAAGAACCCTTTCAGAAGACCATAGACTGGAGAGTTTAATGGAAGAACTAGGTAACAACAAGTGGGACATCGTGGGACTGAGCGAAGTCCGAAGAGTGGAAGAAAAACTGATACAGTTACAAGATAGTCACCACCTGTTCTACTATAGATGTTAAGAAAAAGAAAGAGCCAGTGGATTAGGATTCTTGATAAACCGAGAGGTTGCTGGTAACATAGTCAAATTCCGTAGTTTACCAGACAGGGTAGCTTGGATTGTGATAAAGCTAGTGCAGTGTTATGGTGATTTTACTTAATAAAAAAGGAGACCAAAAGGACCTTAGTAACTACCAACCGATTAGCTTCTTATCAAATATATATATATATATAAAGTATTCTCCAAGATCCTTACAAACAAAGTCAATTTTTAGATGGAAACCAACCGAGACAACAGGCAGGCTTTAGAAGCGGATATTCGACTCTAGTTTACTTGCAGGAGATGAACCAACTAATTAAGAAAACAAGAGAATACAGTATACCTCTTTGTTTAGCTTTTGTAAATTACGAGAAGGCATTTGACTCGGTAGAACAAAGAGCAATACTAAACTCGTTACGCAAGTAAGATGTAAACGAACAGATCGTAAGGGTTCTAGAAAATATATATGGAAAAGGCACCGCTGTAATTCGACAACAAAGATACAAACTTATTAAGATCGAGAAAGGAGTACGGCAAGGCGATACAATTTCACCCAAATTATTCTGATTTATATATATGCATGTATATATATATATATATATATATATATATATATATATATATATATATATATATATATATATATATATATATATATTATATCCCTCATAGAAAATATAAATCAGAATAGTGGATTTTTTTTACAATAAACAAACCATTGGCAATTTTAATTACAAGTAACAAGCAATTTGCGCAAATTGTGTGTACACCATTTTAATGTTTGTTTCTCCCCGCAAGGCTCGGGCTATATAAGGAGTAAAATGTTTTTCATCGATGTTATTTCTGAAGAAACCCTGCTGGGCAAAACGTAAAATATATTGGACTCCCATACTCTGCGTTTGGCCTCTTCCCTACACACACACACACACACACACACACACACACACACACACACACACACACACACACACACACACACACACACATATATATATATATATATATATATATATATATATATATACATACATATATATACATATCCATTTCTAATCCTAACACAAGCTCTACTACTCTCGTAGAAACTCTTGATTACTCAAAACAGCTTTCCTCCTATCACATATATCTGCAATACCTTCCACAGTGCCTTCCTGTGTACCCTGTCATAGCCTTTTCCAGATCCATAAAAGCCCAAAATACATCCTTACCTTATCCTATAGCTTTCTCACATATCTGTCTTACCACAAAATCTGATCTACCCAACCCCTATCTGTCCTAAAACCACACTGTTCTTCACCAATTACTCCCTCTGTTCCTCTCCTAATCCTCTCAATCAAGACCCTCCCAAAAGCCTTGCCAACTACACTGTGTGTGTGTGTGTGTGTGTGTGTGTGTGTGTGTGTGTGTGTGTGTGTGTGTGTGTGTGTGTGTGTGTGTGTGTGTGTGTGTGTGTGTGTGTGTGTGTGTGTGTGTGTGTGTGTGTGTGTGTGTGTGTGTGTGTGTGTGTGTGTGCGTGCGCGCGCGTGTGTGTAAGGAATTGTGAGAGGAGGAGGGACTTGGATACAGGGAGCGACCCTATAGCACGCATCAAGTATCAACAGGACAATCAACGGAGGTGGAGTGGATTTACTTTACAAGGAAAAGTGGGGAAGTGAATAAAGAATATAATTGGGACTAAGGTAATACTAGAAACAAAGAATGAAAGGAAAGCAAGGAACGGAGAAGGTGAAATGGGAAATTAGTAGAGGTTGCGGGATGGGAGTGCGTGGAGGCCAATGGGGAGAGAATGCGTAAGAAATAGAGAGAGGAGGGGAAGACGGAAAGGGAGGAGGAATAGGATGGCTTTAGCAAATGTGTTTGATAAGGTCGTGTGCTTTTGCTCTCTCTCTTCTTTGGCTTTATCCATCACTCTATGCTATTTTTCGTCCATATATAGTTTAATCCTTTTCAATTCCTTTGTGAACCATCCTCTATCTCTTCCACCATCATCGATTGTTAATTTTTGTTAATCTGTCTCCTATATTGTCGCTGGCAAAGAATGTTGTATTTTGCACTTTTTCCATAGGCGCTATTTCCCCACGGCCTCCAAATGCTTTCTTTGTTACGACTGTTGGTCGACCCAAAACTGATGCGTAAAAGTTCTTCCAGATTGCCATATGGTCATTTGCCTTGAGATTTTATCCTTTAGCCTACTACTGTACATGTTCGTAATTTAGCTCCTCTTCTCTATTTGGTATAGACATACCCGATGAATTGCAAATCATGTTATTTCAAATTATTTCCACCACCTGTTAAAGCGGGAATAGGGTAGAAGCTTGCGCATTCGACGAAGTGCGTCACGCTCAGCTGTACGCCACGTGGCTGCCACACCTAGCTGTAGCCTAGTTGTCGACGCACGCGGTGGACAAAGCGCCGTGCGTAGTGGCGTCGAATCGAAATTTCCCCTGGAATATCTAAGTTTATAGCTTGGCTGTGTGGACATTTTGCATTGAAAAATTAACAATTATCAACTGTGTTACGTAACTACTAGTAATGAAATAGCTCGATTTTTTCCTGGGGGGTGGGAGGAAGCGGGAGACGGTCGTGCCCTTTGTCTGGCTCTGTTCCATACAGCCAATCAGAACTGGGTTCCATTCTATAGCACGGTTACCACAGGGCGTGGGTATAATATTGTTTGTTTACTACAAACAAGAGACACCCAATTTCCAGAAGAATGAGAGCCAAGACAAAGATTTTCTCAAGACGGACGTGACACTTCAATCGGACTTTAACGTTTGGTAAATTATGTTTTCATGTCTTGGAATCTTGGATAATAGCTTATCGTATTCTCTTTTTATTCCAACCTCTGTATCCCTTTATCTCTCGGTAAGGTGTCGTGGGAGAGAAACAAAAGTGGCCATGATAGGTGTTTAGAAGAGAAATTTTTCATAATCATATCAGAAAAGTGAAAGGAGAATGGTGTAAAGAATCATAGGAGTAGAACGAGGATATGGGCACGATGAGGGGAAAAAAAACATTGAATTGTATGACAAAATACAATCGAGAACGAGTGAAGGGTCCGTTTGAGAAAACCTCAAGAGTTGGAGGAAACTGGCTGGGCTGTAAAAACAAGAACAAGAAGAGGAGGAGGAGGAAGTAGAAGGTGGATGAGGAGGAAAAGAAGGATGAGGGTTGGACGTTGGTGTGAACTGTGTGACACGAGGAAGCTGAAGGGCTGCTAACAGGGGCAGACGACGTAGGAATGGGAGCTGGCCGGGTTTAGCCAGATACAATGAAATGAAAATGAATTTGGGGAGGGTAAGGGATAGAAAGAGAAGGAAGGGGATAACAGGATTGTGGACAGAAAGGGCGAAGAAGGTAGGGTATGTGGAATGTGGGGGACAGAAGTTAAGGGGAGTAAGGTCGAAACGGGAGAAGTAATGCTAGGTACAAAGAGGAACGAGCAGGTATTGACCGGCTGCAAGAAGAAGCAGGAACAAGAACGACAACATAGTCGAAAACGGGAAGAGAGCTCAGTGAGTGAGGGCCGCGACAGTTTGAATTGAGGAGGGAGGGCAAAGGGATGGTGGGACAGGGAACGAGCGTCCGTCGTTGGGGACGGTAACATGACGGTGCAAGAAAGACTTGTCGAAAAGGGCCAGACGGAGGATACGCGTGCTTAACAAATGCGTTTCAAGACTGAACATAGTAATTTCTCCTACTTCATTTAACATTTCCGCCACTGCCGAGGTTTCCCTCGATTGAACAAAATTATCAGGAGGAAGTTAGAACAAATATAGAAGTCGTCAAAAGCCGTGAAAAATTTGACTCCATTGATACGCAAAAAGTACATATATAATACACACACACACACACACACACACACACACACACACACACACACACACACACACACACACACACACACACACACACACACACACACACACACACACACATATATATATATATATATGTATGTATGTATGTATGTATGTATATATATATATATATATGTATATATATATACATATACATATACATATACACATATATATTGTATGTTATAAAAGTCAACGTCTGAGTGTTTTTGTGTTACCTATTGACTCAAAAACTAAGCCCATCTTTATGCAATTTGGAATAAAGGCTTTAGGCGAAAAGGTGCGTGTAATTCGGTAAGGTTTGTTTTATTTTGAGGAGCCATAAGGGGGCACAACCCCCATGAATTTTCATACATTTTCAATTTCGATTCAATTCAAATCATAGATATTAGATACCAATTAAGCAAGATTCCTAAAATTCTAACTTCTTCAAAGGAATTTAAGATCCCCTAATGAGGGCTTAAACCATACATATGAGTAATTTTTTAGAGTCAAACCAACTCATTGAACTTTATCAAAATTAGTTTTACGATTCTAGGTATAAGGATGAATAACACGAACTAAACTATATTATTTTATTTTGATTTTTGGAAGGGAACGTAAAAGGACGCTCAATCCCCGTAAAAATTAATATACTCTGATGTTGATCAAATTTAAACCATATGTAAGGGGGCGTAAAAAATGGGAAAACCTTCCGTGAAAATTCATGTATTTCCGACTTCGATTAAATTTGAGCTGTAGATACGAGACACATATTAAAAAAAATCTTGAATTTTCAGCATTTAAAGCAACCATCATCAGAAAAAAATAATTATTTATTTAAAGTTACCTCGAGTTACCATTTAAAGCATTTAAAGCAACCATCATCAGAAAAAAATAATTATTTATTTAAAGTTACCTCGAGTTACCTCGAGTTACTGACTATTTGGATTTTTTTTTAATATTTTATGTCATAAATTCGCTCGTTTTTCTTTTAAAATCAGTTCAACAACGCGTATTTCTGCTAGTATATGTACATGTATATATATATATATATATATATATATATATATGTATATATATATATATACATACATACATATACCAAGGCTTTTTCCCCTTTACAAGGGAGGTAGCCAAAAAGGAAAAGGCATAAAATCATTCCCACCCATTCCATCCCTGAATACATTCCAACCTCTCCACCTTCCCATTTCCTATATATTGCCTTCCTGTCTACCCTGTCATAGCCTTTTCCAGATCCATAAAAACCCAAAATACATCCTTACCTTATCCTATAGCTTTCTCACATATCTGTATTACCACAAAAATCTAATCTACACAACCCCTACCTGTCCTAAACCCACACTGTATATATATATATATATATATATATATATATATATATATATATATATATATATGTATATATACATATATATATATATGTATGTATATATATATACACGTATATATATACATATATATATATATATATATATAGATACACACACACACACACACACAAACACACACACACACGTGTGTGTGTGTGTGTGTGTGTGTGTGTGTGTGTGTGTGTGTGTGTGAGTGTGTGTGTGTGTGTGTGTGTGTGTTTGTGTGTGTGTGTGTGTGTGTGTGTGTGTGTGTGTGTGTGTGTGTGTGTGTGTGTGTGTGTGTGTGTGTGTGTGTGTGTGTGTGTGTGTGTGTGTGTGTGTGTGTGTGTGTGCATTGAGACATTGTGACAGGTTTGAGGAAGGAAGAGAAAGACACGGGTCTAGGGGCGAGTTTATTCCTGACCGGTTTCGCTTACAGCTTCTTCAGAGGAATGTTGATCCTGGATGACGCTGACGGTATACACCATAGTCCGACACCACAATCCCACCAACTGGGCATGGGACGCGGGTCAGTGGACAGAGACCTGTAACTGATTAATTAATTCATTGAAAGTAAATGAAATAGAATAAATAAAATAAAATGAGTTTCTCAAATCATGTATTCAAGATGAGTAAGAATGTAAAATTAATGAGAAAACTTACGTGAGTGTGGAATTTGGAACCTGCCGGACAAAAGATCATCGGACGTTTCACCACCGATCTAAGTCGGCGCCGTGTTTGTGTTACTCCTAACAGCTGCGTATTTCGCTATGTATTTTGACCATTTTATGTCCCCTACCTTTTGGTTCATGTTCTCTTCGGTAGCTATGTATAAGGCCTCAATTACCTTTCTCTGTCTCCTTGTTAGGCCTTTTCTCAATACTTCTGCCTCTTGCCAGTTGGGTAGATGTTTTTCTTTGTCCGCGTGGCCCACCAGCGCATTTGAGAGGCGATGGTTTCTTAAATCCACCTTGTGCTCCCTAATTCTCTTTTGAAGACCTCTATGGCTTTCGCCAAAGTACGCCTTCTTACACTTGCTACAAGGGATCTTGTAGACTACACTTAGGTCGTTACTTACCTTCGTTGTTGGTGTTACAAAGTGTCCTATTTTCTTACCTGTGTCATTGATGACTTCCAGCCCAAGCGGTTGTAAAGCGGCTCCCAGTGAGTCGGTGAGACTAGATCCCAGAACAATTAAGTAATGCGTGTCCCGTTTGACCGGGTCCTTACGTCGTCTGATGTTTTCTCATTAATTTTACATTCTTACTCATCTTGAATACATGATTTGAGAAACTCGTTTTATTTTATTTATTTTATTTCATTTATTTTCAGCGAATGAATTAATTATTTACAGGTTTCTGTCCACCGACTCCACCGTCACCAGCCAACTCCTTCTTCTTAATCCATATTAAAAGTAAGCGCTCCATCTCATTACGTAGGTCTGTTCTAAGCTTCGAAATAATGTTATCCATCGCTTCTTTCTTTTTATTCTATTAATCACGTTTTTCTCCCGTTTTCCTTTTCCTCTCTCCTCTCAGCCGTTCATTAGCCCCTCCGTTATTACATCCCTCTTCCGTATCTCCTCAACCTTCCTCACCCCTCCCCCATTGTTAAAATTGCTGCTGCCGCAAAAGTGAAAGGATAGCTGCCACCTTCCCTGCCCCCACAACACTCAATTACGTGTCGTTGTTTCGCCCCTCAGTTCATCCCCTTCTTCTTTCTTTCCACCTAATTCCCAGTGCCCCTTTGAACTCTTATCCCTCTTCATTCTCTCTTTGACCATACGTCGTGTACCTTTCCGAACCATTTGTCGAATTAATCATTCTCCATTTCACAATCTATATTCGTGTCTGTAACTCTTATTTCATTTATGCCTCCGGTTCTATATATGGTACACCCTTTCCTTTTGACTTTTGAATCTGTACTTGTACGCATGCGCCAATTTTTGCCTTTTATATGGCCATTTGATTGATCCATGAATGTCCTTACTAGAATATTGAGTGCATGGTTACATTCAGTCACATCTTTAGGGACTGTTTTGTGTCACACCTATGGACCGGAGCCATGCATTGTTTGTCTGTGTTAGAGTAGAATCTCTACTCATAGAGGAATTATAATACTTTGTGCTATAGTTGTCCATCCTTTATGAAGTTCCCTTGAAACTGTCCTTTATTATCTTTATGACTACCACTTCATATCCCCTGTAATGGTGTGTGTGTGCAAGGGGGGTAAACTTCTGCGTGTCCTAAAAGACGACTAAGTGAACAGAGTGATAGGACTGGGGATCCTATTTTCTGCATGTTCAACATATGAAAAGTCAAGTCATAAGAGTGTCTGGGAGGGGCATTCCGACAACAGACCTAAAATTTAGGTCATTAAAAGTGCATGACTCTGGCACCGATGAAAGATAATAGATTAGTAGTTCGTTTGTAAGGAGGAAGATGGATATGTTCACGTTAAGTGAAATTAAGTTGAAAGGGAGGGGTAAATATTGAGTTTGGGAGTGTGGTGAGGAGGGTGTCGAGAGTGACGAGGGGCGAGGAAGGAAAGGAGTACCTCTGCTAGTAAGTGATGAGATAGGAAAGTGCGTGGTGGAGTGGAGGGAAGTGTCTTCCAGGATGATATGAGCGAAGGTGAAACTGGGATGAGATGTGTGTGTGTGTGTGTGTGTGTGTGTGTGTGTGTGTGTGTGTGTGTGTGTGTGTGTGTGTGTGTGTGTGTGTGTGTGTGTGTGTGTGTGTGTGTGTGTGTGTGCGTGTGTGTGTGTGTATTCACATGGTCTTTTTGGATCACGTGTTGGACTCGTGATCGACAGCTATTTCCCTCTTGGAAGAGAGCTCAGAGCTCGTAGGTCCGATCTATGGGTAATGCTATGACCTTGCACACACACACACACACCCAACTCCCCGCCCACGAGAGTCAGAGTAACGACCCGAGGCACAGCGATACCGAAATAATTTCGGCCCTGGGCAGGATTCGAACTGGCTACTGGGAGCACTTCTGCTTCCCAGTTCAGCGCTCTACCAACTGTGCCACCGAGTCGGTGTGTGTGTATGTGTGTGTGTGTGTGTGTGTGTGTGTGTGTGTGTGTGTGTGTGTGTGTGTGTGTGTGTGTGTGTGTGTGTGTGTGTGTGTGTGTGTGTGTGTGTGTGTGTGTGTGTGTGTGTGTGTGTGTGTGTGTGTGTGTGTGTGTGTGTTTTGAGTACTTATGGTACTGGTAGTGACAAAAGTGAAGAGGAAAGGTAATTTTTGGGGATATATTTAAATGAGTGCCTGGAGAGTTTTGGGAGGAATGTAAATGTAGTGGAATTGGGGGATCTCAAGGTTGAATTAAGAGTTGAGGCGATAGATGAAGTAATAGGGAGGTTTGGGGTACCGGGTAAGAATCTTGGTAGAGATGAAATTGGAAATGTGTTTAAAAAGAAAGATAAGGATAGCAAAGCTGATGTTAAAGAGGAGAGCCAAGAATAAATGTACACTTGAAAGGGTGGCGGATGGAAGGGATGATGGAAGAGCATTTTAGAGAGGCAGAGAGAAAAAAGAAATAATGTGTTTGAGATGAAATGTCTGAGAAGTAAGGTAGGAGTTACAAGGTGGAATAGAGTGGTAAACGAGGTGAGGATAAGTGCTGAGGTGGAAAAGTAGATGGCAGGTAGGGCTAATGAAAAAATATTGGGATGGTTTGGACACATCGACAGAATGAGTAAAGAAATATTAGTAAAAGAGATGTGGAAGGCAGAGGTGGATGGAGTGAACTTGAGGGGACGACCGAGGATGAGAAGAATGGATTGAATGAAAGGGGCGTTGAGCAAGAGAAGAATGTCTGTTGAGCAATGAAGAGAGAGGCAGGAGATAAGGGATGATTGGAGAATGGCTGTGAATAGATGATGATGTGATGTAAGGAAGGGAGTGGATAGGGGATGGAAGATGGGGGTTGGCTGGTAGCGGTTAGGGATGAATGATATTTCGACGCAGCCCGAAGTGATTTCTCCCCGTCTTCTCTTTTTTCTGCACGAGGGAACGGAGAAGATGGAGAAGGGGTTGCTGATTAAGTGAAGTGGTCTTGCTGTGGATGTGCTGCATTTAGTTGCATTGCTTCTGACCCACAGTAGTGGGCGGAATACAAGGATGACCCGTCATCCATGAAGAGCTAAGATAAGAGGAAGGAAATGATGGCGGATGGGAATGGAATGTGTGGGAGTAGGTACTTGCCAATTCAATTTGGCTACCTCCCTTTTAAAGCAAAAAAAAAAAAAAAAAAACTTGGTGTATATATATATATATATATATATATATATATGCACACACACACACACACACACACACACAGA